>NW_026536257.1:0-50853 GCF_028551555.1 Melozone crissalis | reverse complement strand
GCCGAAAGACGCCCGGGAGCGGTGCTTAGCTCTGCAGAGCACCGTACCTTCGTCTTTAGCCTCTCTTCTCGTCTACATCTTAGCAAAAAGCTTTTCCACTCTGTCTGGCAAGGAGAAACTGTGCCAGCACAGAAAACATCTCCCATCGTGTTCTAGAGGCTGCACGGAGGTCTGCCGAGTGTTTTGCAAGAAGAGAAAGAAAGTTGTCCAAAACAGCTTCCAATCGAATGTTCATGTGAATAGAAAAGGCAGGAGAGTGGTCAGGTACTGTTTTCTCTCAGGTGGCAAGCTGCGCACACAATCGCAGTGTTGTACAGCTTGTTTCATCACCTTTGCGAAGTTGCCGCTCTCTCCGGCTCCCGGAGACGAAGAAGCTGCTTCTTCGCGCAAAGACGATTCTGCCGCTCACAGTGCTCTGCGGTGTGCGCCTTCTGCCGAAAGCGGTCCGGGAGCGGTGCTTAGCTCTGCAGAGAACCGTACCTTCGTCTTTAGCCTCTCTTCTCGTCTACATCTTAGCAAAAAGCTTTTCCACTCTGTCTGGCAAGGAGAAACTGTGCCAGCACAGAAAACATCTCCCATCGTGTTCTAGAGGCTGCACGGAGGTCTGCCGAGTGTTTTGCAAGAAGAGAAAGAAAGTTGTCCAAAGCAGCTTCCAATCGAATGTTCATGTGAATAGAAAAGGCAGGAGAGTGGTCAGGTACTGTTTTCTCTCAGTTGGCAAGCTGCGCACACAATCGCAGTGTTGTACAGCTTGTTTCATCCCCTTTGCGAAGTTGCCGCTCTCTCCGGCTCCCGGAGACGAAGAAGCTGCTTCTTCGCGCAAAGACGATTCTGCCGCTCACAGTGCTCTGCGGTGTGCGCCTTCTGCCGAAAGAGGTCCGGGAGCGGTGCTTAGCTCTGGAGAGCACCGTACCTTCGTCTTTAGCCTCTCTTCTCGTCTACATCTTAGCAAAAAGCTTTTCCACTCTGTCTGGCAAGGAGAAACTGTGCCAGCACAGAAAACATCTCCCATCGTGTTCTAGAGGCTGCACGGAGGTCTGCCGAGCGTTTTGCAAGAAGAGAAAGAAAGTTGTCCAAAACAGCTTGCAATCGAATGTTCATGTGAATAGAAAAGGCAGGAGAGTGGTCAGGTACTGTTTTCTCTCAGTTGGCAAGCTGCGCACACAATCGCAGTGTTGTACAGCTTGTTTCATCACCTTTGCGAAGCTGCCGCTCTCTCCGGCTCCCGGAGACGAAGAAGCTGCTTCTTCGCGCAAAGACGATTCTGCCGCTCACAGTGCTCTGCGGTGTGCGTCTTCTGCCGAATGAGGCCCGGGAGCGGTGCTTAGCTCTGCAGAGCACCGTACCTTCGTCTTTAGCCTCTCTTCTCGTCTACATCTTAGCAAAAAGCTTTTCCACTCTGTCTGGCAAGGAGAAACTGTGCCAGCACAAAAAACATCTCCCATCGTGTTCTAGAGGCTGCACGGAGGTCTGCCGAGTGTTTTGCAAGAAGAGAAAGAAAGTTGTCCAAAACAGCTTGCAATCGAATGTTCATGTGTATAGAAAAGGCAGGAGAGTGGTCAGGTACTGTTTTCTCTCAGTTGGCAAGCTGCGCACACAATCGCAGTGTTGTACAGCTTGTTTCATCCCCTTTGCGAAGTTGCCGCTCTCTCCGGCTCCCGGAGACGAAGAAGCTGCTTCTTCGCGCAAAGACGATTCTGCCGCTCACAGTGCTCTGCGGTGTGCGCCTTCTGCCGAAAGAGGTCCGGGAGCGGTGCTTAGCTCTGGAGAGCACCGTACCTTCGTCTTTAGCCTCTCTTCTCGTCTACATCTTAGCAAAAAGCTTTTCCACTCTGTCTGGCAAGGAGAAACTGTGCCAGCACAAAAAACATCTCCCATCGTGTTCTAGAGGCTGCACGGAGGTCTGCCGAGTGTTTTGCAAGAAGAGAAAGAAAGTTGTCCAAAACAGCTTGCAATCGAATGTTCATGTGAATAGAAAAGGCAGGAGAGTGGTCAGGTACTGTTTTCTCTCAGTTGGCAAGCTGCGCACACAATCGCAGTGTTGTACAGCTTGTTTCATCACCTTTGCGAAGTTGCCGCTCTCTCCGGCTCCCGGAGACGAAGAAGCTGCTTCTTCGCGCAAAGACGATTCTGCCGCTCACAGTGCTCTGCGGTGTGCGCCTTCTGCCGAAAGCGGTCCGGGAGCGGTGCTTAGCTCTGCAGAGCACCGTACCTTCGTCTTTAGCCTCTCTTCTCGTCTACATCTTAGCAAAAAGCTTTTCCACTCTGTCTGGCAAGGAGAAACTGTGCCAGCACAGAAAACATCTCCCATCGTCTTCTAGAGGCTGCACGGAGGTCTGCCGAGTGTTTTGCAAGAAGAGAAAGAAAGTTGTCCAAAACAGCTTGCAATCGAATGTTCATGTGAATAGAAAAGGCAGGAGAGTGGTCAGGTACTGTTTTCTCTCAGTTGGCAAGCTGCGCACACAATCGCAGTGTTGTACAGCTTGTTTCATCACCTTTGCGAAGTAGCCGCTCTCTCCGGCTCCCGGAGACGAAGAAGCTGCTTCTTCGCGCAAAGACGATTCTGCCGCTCACAGTGCTCTGCGGTGTGCGCCTTCTGCCGAAAGACGCCCGGGAGCGGTGCTTAGCTCTGCAGAGCACCGTACCTTCGTCTTTAGGCTCTCTTCTCGTCTACATCTTAGCAAAAAGCTTTTCCACTCTGTCTGGCAAGGAGAAACTGTGCCAGCACAGAAAACATCTCCCATCGTGTTCTAGAGGCTGCACGGAGGTCTGCCGAGTGTTTTGCAAGAAGAGAAAGAAAGTTGTCCAAAACAGCTTCCAATCGAATGTTCATGTGAATAGAAAAGGCAGGAGAGTGGTCAGGTACTGTTTTCTCTCAGTTGGCAAGCTGCGCACACAATCGCAGTGTTGTACAGCTTGTTTCATCACCTTTGCGAAGTTGCCGCTCTCTCCGGCTCCCGGAGACGAAGAAGCTGCTTCTTCGCGCAAAGACGATTCTGCCGCTCACAGTGCTCTGCGGTGTGCGCCTTCTGCCGAAAGCGGTCCGGGAGCGGTGCTTAGCTCTGCAGAGCACCGTACCTTCGTCTTTAGCCTCTCTTCTCGTCTACATCTTAGCAAAAAGCTTTTCCACTCTGTCTGGCAAGGAGAAACTGTGCCAGAACAGAAAACATCTCCCATCGTCTTCTAGAGGCTGCACGGAGGTCTGCCGAGTGTTTTGCAAGAAGAGAAAGAAAGTTGTCCAAAACAGCTTGCAATCGAATGTTCATGTGAATAGAAAAGGCAGGAGAGTGGTCAGGTACTGTTTTCTCTCAGTTGGCAAGCTGCGCACACAATCGCAGTGTTGTACAGCTTGTTTCATCACCTTTGCCAAGTTGCCGCTCTCTCCGGCTCCCGGAGACGAAGAAGCTGCTTCTTCGCGCAAAGACGATTCTGCCGCTCACAGTGCTCTGCGGTGTGCGCCTTCTGCCGAAAGAGGTCCGGGAGCGGTGCTTAGCTCTGCAGAGCACCGTACCTTCGTCTTTAGCCTCTCTTCTCGTCTACATCTTAGCAAAAAGCTTTTCCACTCTGTCTGGCAAGGAGAAACTGTGCCAGCACAGAAAACATCTCCCATCGTGTTCTAGAGGCTGCACGGAGGTCTGCCGAGCGTTTTGCAAGAAGAGAAAGAAAGTTGTCCAAAACAGCTTGCAATCGAATGTTCATGTGAATAGAAAAGGCAGGAGAGTGGTCAGATACTGTTTTCTCTCAGTTGGCAAGCTGCGCACACAATCGCAGTGTTGTACAGCTTGTTTCATCACCTTTGCCAAGTTGCCGCTCTCTCCGGCTCCCGGAGACGAAGAAGCTGCTTCTTCGCGCAAAGACGATTCTGCCGCTCACAGTGCTCTGCGGTGTGCGCCTTCTGCCGAAAGACGCCCGGGAGCGGTGCTTAGCTCTGCAGAGCACCGTACCTTCGTCTTTAGCCTCTCTTCTCGTCTACATCTTAGCAAAAAGCTTTTCCACTCTGTCTGGCAAGGAGAAACTGTGCCAGCACAGAAAACATCTCCCATCGTGTTCTAGAGGCTGCACGGAGGTCTGCCGAGTGTTTTGCAAGAAGAGAAAGAAAGTTGTCCAAAACAGCTTGCAATCGAATGTTCATGTGAATAGAAAAGGCAGGAGAGTGGTCAGGTACTGTTTTCTCTCAGTTGGCAAGCTGCGCACACAATCGCAGTGTTGTACAGCTTGTTTCATCACCTTTGCGAAGCTGCCGCTCTCTCCGGCTCCCGGAGACGAAGAAGCTGCTTCTTCGCGCAAAGACGATTCTGCCGCTCACAGTGCTCTGCGGTGTGCGCCTTCTGCCGAAAGACGCCCGGGAGCGGTGCTTAGCTCTGCAGAGCACCGTACCTTCGTCTTTAGCCTCTCTTCTCGTCTACATCTTAGCAAAAAGCTTTTCCACTCTGTCTGGCAAGGAGAAACTTTGCCAGCACAAAAAACATCTCCCATCGTGTTCTAGAGGCTGCACGGAGGTCTGCAGAGTGTTTTGCAAGAAGAGAAAGAAAGTTGTCCAAAACAGCTTGCAATCGAATGTTCATGTGAATAGAAAAGGCAGGAGAGTGGTCAGGTACTGTTTTCTCTCAGTTGGCAAGCTGCGCACACAATCGCAGTGTTGTACAGCTTGTTTCATCACCTTTGCCAAGTTGCCGCTCTCTCCGGCTCCCGGAGACGAAGAAGCTGCTTCTTCGCGCAAAGACGATTCTGCCGCTCACAGTGCTCTGCGGTGTGCGCCTTCTGCCGAAAGAGGTCCGGGAGCGGTGCTTAGCTCTGCAGAGCACCGTACCTTCGTCTTTAGCCTCTCTTCTCGTCTACATCTTAGCAAAAAGCTTTTCCACTCTGTCTGGCAAGGAGAAACTGTGCCAGCACAGAAAACATCTCCCATCGTGTTCTAGAGGCTGCACGGAGGTCTGCCGAGTGTTTTGCAAGAAGAGAAAGAAAGTTGTCCAAAACAGCTTCCAATCGAATGTTCATGTGAATAGAAAAGGCAGGAGAGTGGTCAGGTACTGTTTTCTCTCAGTTGGCAAGCTGCGCACACAATCGCAGTGTTGTACAGCTTGTTTCATCACCTTTGCGAAGCTGCCGCTCTCTCCGGCTCCCGGAGACGAAGAAGCTGCTTCTTCGCGCAAAGACGATTCTGCCGCTCACAGTGCTCTGCGGTGTGCGCCTTCTGCCGAAAGAGGTCCGGGAGCGGTGCTTAGCTCTGCAGAGCACCGTACCTTCGTCTTTAGCCTCTCTTCTCGTCTACATCTTAGCAAAAAGCTTTTCCACTCTGTCTGGCAAGGAGAAACTGTGCCAGCACAAAAAACATCTCCCATCGTGTTCTAGAGGCTGCACGGAGGTCTGCCGAGTGTTTTGCAAGAAGAGAAAGAAAGTTGTCCAAAACAGCTTGCAATCGAATGTTCATGTGAATAGAAAAGGCAGGAGAGTGGTCAGGTACTGTTTTCTCTCACTTGGCAAGCTGCGCACACAATCGCAGTGTTGTACAGCTTGTTTCATCCCCTTTGCGAAGTTGCCGCTCTCTCCGGCTCCCGGAGACGAAGAAGCTGCTTCTTCGCGCAAAGACGATTCTGCCGCTCACAGTGCTCTGCGGTGTGCGCCTTCTGCCGAAAGAGGCCCGGGAGCTGTGCTTAGCTCTGCAGAGCACCGTACCTTCGTCTTTAGCCTCTCTTCTCGTCTACATCTTAGCAAAAAGCTTTTCCACTCTGTCTGGCAAGGAGAAACTGTGCCAGCACAGAAAACATCTCCCATCGTGTTCTAGAAGCTGCACGGAGGTCTGCCGAGTGTTTTGCAAGAAGAGAAAGAAAGTTGTCCAAAACAGCTTGCAATCGAATTTTCATGTGAATAGAAAAGGCAGGAGAGTGGTCAGGTACTGTTTTCTCTCAGTTGGCAAGCTGCGCACACAATCGCAGTGTTGTACAGCTTGTTTCATCACCTTTGCGAAGCTGCCGCTCTCTCCGGCTCCCGGAGACGAAGAAGCTGCTTCTTCGCGCAAAGACGATTCTGCCGCTCACAGTGCTCTGCGGTGTGCGCCTTCTGCCGAAAGAGGTCCGGGAGCGGTGCTTAGCTCTGCAGAGCACCGTACCTTCGTCTTTAGCCTCTCTTCTCGTCTACATCTTAGCAAAAAGCTTTTCCACTCTGTCTGGCAAGGAGAAACTCTGCCAGCACAAAAAACATCTCCCATCGTGTTCTAGAGGCTGCACGGACGTCTGCGGAGTCTTTCGCTAGAAGAGAAAGAAAGTTGTCCAAAGCAGCTTCCAAACGAATGTTCATGTGAATAGAAAAGGCAGGAGAGTGGTCAGGTACTGTTTTCTCTCAGTTGGCAAGCTGCGCACACAATCGCAGTGTTGTACAGCTTGTTTCATCACCTTTGCGAAGCTGCCGCTCTCTCCGGCTCCCGGAGACGAAGAAGCTGCTTCTTCGCGCAAAGACGATTCTGCCGCTCACAGTGCTCTGCGGTGTGCGCCTTCTGCCGAAAGACGCCCGGGAGCGGTGCTTAGCTCTGCAGAGCACCGTACCTTCGTCTTTAGCCTCTCTTCTCGTCTACATCTTAGCAAAAAGCTTTTCCACTCTGTCTGGCAAGGAGAAACTGTGCCAGCACAGAAAACATCTCCCATCGTGTTCTAGAGGCTGCACGGAGGTCTGCCGAGTGTTTTGCAAGAAGAGAAAGAAAGTTGTCCAAAACAGCTTCCAATCGAATGTTCATGTGAATAGAAAAGGCAGGAGAGTGGTCAGGTACTGTTTTCTCTCAGGTGGCAAGCTGCGCACACAATCGCAGTGTTGTACAGCTTGTTTCATCACCTTTGCGAAGTTGCCGCTCTCTCCGGCTCCCGGAGACGAAGAAGCTGCTTCTTCGCGCAAAGACGATTCTGCCGCTCACAGTGCTCTGCGGTGTGCGCCTTCTGCCGAAAGCGGTCCGGGAGCGGTGCTTAGCTCTGCAGAGAACCGTACCTTCGTCTTTAGCCTCTCTTCTCGTCTACATCTTAGCAAAAAGCTTTTCCACTCTGTCTGGCAAGGAGAAACTGTGCCAGCACAGAAAACATCTCCCATCGTGTTCTAGAGGCTGCACGGAGGTCTGCCGAGTGTTTTGCAAGAAGAGAAAGAAAGTTGTCCAAAGCAGCTTCCAATCGAATGTTCATGTGAATAGAAAAGGCAGGAGAGTGGTCAGGTACTGTTTTCTCTCAGTTGGCAAGCTGCGCACACAATCGCAGTGTTGTACAGCTTGTTTCATCCCCTTTGCGAAGTTGCCGCTCTCTCCGGCTCCCGGAGACGAAGAAGCTGCTTCTTCGCGCAAAGACGATTCTGCCGCTCACAGTGCTCTGCGGTGTGCGCCTTCTGCCGAAAGAGGTCCGGGAGCGGTGCTTAGCTCTGGAGAGCACCGTACCTTCGTCTTTAGCCTCTCTTCTCGTCTACATCTTAGCAAAAAGCTTTTCCACTCTGTCTGGCAAGGAGAAACTGTGCCAGCACAGAAAACATCTCCCATCGTGTTCTAGAGGCTGCACGGAGGTCTGCCGAGCGTTTTGCAAGAAGAGAAAGAAAGTTGTCCAAAACAGCTTGCAATCGAATGTTCATGTGAATAGAAAAGGCAGGAGAGTGGTCAGGTACTGTTTTCTCTCAGTTGGCAAGCTGCGCACACAATCGCAGTGTTGTACAGCTTGTTTCATCACCTTTGCGAAGCTGCCGCTCTCTCCGGCTCCCGGAGACGAAGAAGCTGCTTCTTCGCGCAAAGACGATTCTGCCGCTCACAGTGCTCTGCGGTGTGCGTCTTCTGCCGAATGAGGCCCGGGAGCGGTGCTTAGCTCTGCAGAGCACCGTACCTTCGTCTTTAGCCTCTCTTCTCGTCTACATCTTAGCAAAAAGCTTTTCCACTCTGTCTGGCAAGGAGAAACTGTGCCAGCACAAAAAACATCTCCCATCGTGTTCTAGAGGCTGCACGGAGGTCTGCCGAGTGTTTTGCAAGAAGAGAAAGAAAGTTGTCCAAAACAGCTTGCAATCGAATGTTCATGTGTATAGAAAAGGCAGGAGAGTGGTCAGGTACTGTTTTCTCTCAGTTGGCAAGCTGCGCACACAATCGCAGTGTTGTACAGCTTGTTTCATCCCCTTTGCGAAGTTGCCGCTCTCTCCGGCTCCCGGAGACGAAGAAGCTGCTTCTTCGCGCAAAGACGATTCTGCCGCTCACAGTGCTCTGCGGTGTGCGCCTTCTGCCGAAAGAGGTCCGGGAGCGGTGCTTAGCTCTGGAGAGCACCGTACCTTCGTCTTTAGCCTCTCTTCTCGTCTACATCTTAGCAAAAAGCTTTTCCACTCTGTCTGGCAAGGAGAAACTGTGCCAGCACAAAAAACATCTCCCATCGTGTTCTAGAGGCTGCACGGAGGTCTGCCGAGTGTTTTGCAAGAAGAGAAAGAAAGTTGTCCAAAACAGCTTCCAATCGAATGTTCATGTGAATAGAAAAGGCAGGAGAGTGGTCAGGTACTGTTTTCTCTCAGTTGGCAAGCTGCGCACACAATCGCAGTGTTGTACAGCTTGTTTCATCACCTTTGCGAAGTTGCCGCTCTCTCCGGCTCCCGGAGACGAAGAAGCTGCTTCTTCGCGCAAAGACGATTCTGCCGCTCACAGTGCTCTGCGGTGTGCGCCTTCTGCCGAAAGCGGTCCGGGAGCGGTGCTTAGCTCTGCAGAGCACCGTACCTTCGTCTTTAGCCTCTCTTCTCGTCTACATCTTAGCAAAAAGCTTTTCCACTCTGTCTGGCAAGGAGAAACTGTGCCAGCACAGAAAACATCTCCCATCGTCTTCTAGAGGCTGCACGGAGGTCTGCCGAGTGTTTTGCAAGAAGAGAAAGAAAGTTGTCCAAAACAGCTTGCAATCGAATGTTCATGTGAATAGAAAAGGCAGGAGAGTGGTCAGGTACTGTTTTCTCTCAGTTGGCAAGCTGCGCACACAATCGCAGTGTTGTACAGCTTGTTTCATCACCTTTGCGAAGTAGCCGCTCTCTCCGGCTCCCGGAGACGAAGAAGCTGCTTCTTCGCGCAAAGACGATTCTGCCGCTCACAGTGCTCTGCGGTGTGCGCCTTCTGCCGAAAGACGCCCGGGAGCGGTGCTTAGCTCTGCAGAGCACCGTACCTTCGTCTTTAGGCTCTCTTCTCGTCTACATCTTAGCAAAAAGCTTTTCCACTCTGTCTGGCAAGGAGAAACTGTGCCAGCACAGAAAACATCTCCCATCGTGTTCTAGAGGCTGCACGGAGGTCTGCCGAGTGTTTTGCAAGAAGAGAAAGAAAGTTGTCCAAAACAGCTTGCAATCGAATGTTCATGTGAATAGAAAAGGCAGGAGAGTGGTCAGGTACTGTTTTCTCTCAGTTGGCAAGCTGCGCACACAATCGCAGTGTTGTACAGCTTTTTTCATCACCTTTGCGAAGTTGCCGCTCTCTCCGGCTCCCGGAGACGAAGAAGCTGCTTCTTCGCGCAAAGACGATTCTGCCGCTCACAGTGCTCTGCGGTGTGCGCCTTCTGCCGAAAGCGGTCCGGGAGCGGTGCTTAGCTCTGCAGAGCACCGTACCTTCGTCTTTAGCCTCTCTTCTCGTCTACATCTTAGCAAAAAGCTTTTCCACTCTGTCTGGCAAGGAGAAACTGTGCCAGCACAAAAAACATCTCCCATCGTGTTCTAGAGGCTGCACGGAGGTCTGCCGAGTGTTTTGCAAGAAGAGAAAGAAAGTTGTCCAAAACAGCTTCCAATCGAATGTTCATGTGAATAGAAAAGGCAGGAGAGTGGTCAGGTACTGTTTTCTCTCAGTTGGCAAGCTGCGCACACAATCGCAGTGTTGTACAGCTTGTTTCATCACCTTTGCGAAGTTGCCGCTCTCTCCGGCTCCCGGAGACGAAGAAGCTGCTTCTTCGCGCAAAGACGATTCTGCCGCTCACAGTGCTCTGCGGTGTGCGCCTTCTGCCGAAAGCGGTCCGGGAGCGGTGCTTAGCTCTGCAGAGCACCGTACCTTCGTCTTTAGCCTCTCTTCTCGTCTACATCTTAGCAAAAAGCTTTTCCACTCTGTCTGGCAAGGAGAAACTGTGCCAGAACAGAAAACATCTCCCATCGTGTTCTAGAGGCTGCACGGAGGTCTGCCGAGTGTTTTGCAAGAAGAGAAAGAAAGTTGTCCAAAACAGCTTGCAATCGAATGTTCATGTGAATAGAAAAGGCAGGAGAGTGGTCAGGTACTGTTTTCTCTCAGTTGGCAAGCTGCGCACACAATCGCAGTGTTGTACAGCTTGTTTCATCACCTTTGCGAAGTTGCCGCTCTCTCCGGCTCCCGGAGACGAAGAAGCTGCTTCTTCGCGCAAAGACGATTCTGCCGCTCACAGTGCTCTGCGGTGTGCGCCTTCTGCCGAAAGAGGTCCGGGAGCGGTGCTTAGCTCTGCAGAGCACCGTACCTTCGTCTTTAGCCTCTCTTCTCGTCTACATCTTAGCAAAAAGCTTTTCCACTCTGTCTGGCAAGGAGAAACTGTGCCAGCACAGAAAACATCTCCCATCGTGTTCTAGAGGCTGCACGGAGGTCTGCCGAGCGTTTTGCAAGAAGAGAAAGAAAGTTGTCCAAAACAGCTTGCAATCGAATGTTCATGTGAATAGAAAAGGCAGGAGAGTGGTCAGATACTGTTTTCTCTCAGTTGGCAAGCTGCGCACACAATCGCAGTGTTGTACAGCTTGTTTCATCACCTTTGCCAAGTTGCCGCTCTCTCCGGCTCCCGGAGACGAAGAAGCTGCTTCTTCGCGCAAAGACGATTCTGCCGCTCACAGTGCTCTGCGGTGTGCGCCTTCTGCCGAAAGACGCCCGGGAGCGGTGCTTAGCTCTGCAGAGCACCGTACCTTCGTCTTTAGCCTCTCTTCTCGTCTACATCTTAGCAAAAAGCTTTTCCACTCTGTCTGGCAAGGAGAAACTGTGCCAGCACAGAAAACATCTCCCATCGTGTTCTAGAGGCTGCACGGAGGTCTGCCGAGTGTTTTGCAAGAAGAGAAAGAAAGTTGTCCAAAACAGCTTGCAATCGAATGTTCATGTGAATAGAAAAGGCAGGAGAGTGGTCAGGTACTGTTTTCTCTCAGTTGGCAAGCTGCGCACACAATCGCAGTGTTGTACAGCTTGTTTCATCACCTTTGCGAAGCTGCCGCTCTCTCCGGCTCCCGGAGACGAAGAAGCTGCTTCTTCGCGCAAAGACGATTCTGCCGCTCACAGTGCTCTGCGGTGTGCGCCTTCTGCCGAAAGACGCCCGGGAGCGGTGCTTAGCTCTGCAGAGCACCGTACCTTCGTCTTTAGCCTCTCTTCTCGTCTACATCTTAGCAAAAAGCTTTTCCACTCTGTCTGGCAAGGAGAAACTTTGCCAGCACAAAAAACATCTCCCATCGTGTTCTAGAGGCTGCACGGAGGTCTGCAGAGTGTTTTGCAAGAAGAGAAAGAAAGTTGTCCAAAACAGCTTGCAATCGAATGTTCATGTGAATAGAAAAGGCAGGAGAGTGGTCAGGTACTGTTTTCTCTCAGTTGGCAAGCTGCGCACACAATCGCAGTGTTGTACAGCTTGTTTCATCACCTTTGCCAAGTTGCCGCTCTCTCCGGCTCCCGGAGACGAAGAAGCTGCTTCTTCGCGCAAAGACGATTCTGCCGCTCACAGTGCTCTGCGGTGTGCGCCTTCTGCCGAAAGAGGTCCGGGAGCGGTGCTTAGCTCTGGAGAGCACCGTACCTTCGTCTTTAGCCTCTCTTCTCGTCTACATCTTAGCAAAAAGCTTTTCCACTCTGTCTGGCAAGGAGAAACTGTGCCAGCACAGAAAACATCTCCCATCGTGTTCTAGAGGCTGCACGGAGGTCTGCCGAGTGTTTTGCAAGAAGAGAAAGAAAGTTGTCCAAAACAGCTTCCAATCGAATGTTCATGTGAATAGAAAAGGCAGGAGAGTGGTCAGGTACTGTTTTCTCTCACTTGGCAAGCTGCGCACACAATCGCAGTGTTGTACAGCTTGTTTCATCACCTTTGCCAAGTTGCCGCTCTCTCCGGCTCCCGGAGACGAAGAAGCTGCTTCTTCGCGCAAAGACGATTCTGCCGCTCACAGTGCTCTGCGGTGTGCGCCTTCTGCCGAAAGAGGCCCGGGAGCTGTGCTTAGCTCTGCAGAGCACCGTACCTTCGTCTTTAGCCTCTCTTCTCGTCTACATCTTAGCAAAAACCTTTTCCACTCTGTCTGGCAAGGAGAAACTGTGCCAGCACAGAAAACATCTCCCATCGTGTTCTAGAAGCTGCACGGAGGTCTGCCGAGTGTTTTGCAAGAAGAGAAAGAAAGTTGTCCAAAACAGCTTGCAATCGAATTTTCATGTGAATAGAAAAGGCAGGAGAGTGGTCAGGTACTGTTTTCTCTCAGTTGGCAAGCTGCGCACACAATCGCAGTGTTGTACAGCTTGTTTCATCACCTTTGCGAAGCTGCCGCTCTCTCCGGCTCCCGGAGACGAAGAAGCTGCTTCTTCGCGCAAAGACGATTCTGCCGCTCACAGTGCTCTGCGGTGTGCGCCTTCTGCCGAAAGAGGTCCGGGAGCGGTGCTTAGCTCTGCAGAGCACCGTACCTTCGTCTTTAGCCTCTCTTCTCGTCTACATCTTAGCAAAAAGCTTTTCCACTCTGTCTGGCAAGGAGAAACTCTGCCAGCACAAAAAACATCTCCCATCGTGTTCTAGAGGCTGCACGGACGTCTGCGGAGTCTTTCGCTAGAAGAGAAAGAAAGTTGTCCAAAGCAGCTTCCAAACGAATGTTCATGTGAATAGAAAAGGCAGGAGAGTGGTCAGGTACTGTTTTCTCTCAGTTGGCAAGCTGCGCACACAATCGCAGTGTTGTACAGCTTGTTTCATCACCTTTGCGAAGCTGCCGCTCTCTCCGGCTCCCGGAGACGAAGAAGCTGCTTCTTCGCGCAAAGACGATTCTGCCGCTCACAGTGCTCTGCGGTGTGCGCCTTCTGCCGAAAGACGCCCGGGAGCGGTGCTTAGCTCTGCAGAGCACCGTACCTTCGTCTTTAGCCTCTCTTCTCGTCTACATCTTAGCAAAAAGCTTTTCCACTCTGTCTGGCAAGGAGAAACTGTGCCAGCACAGAAAACATCTCCCATCGTGTTCTAGAGGCTGCACGGAGGTCTGCCGAGTGTTTTGCAAGAAGAGAAAGAAAGTTGTCCAAAACAGCTTCCAATCGAATGTTCATGTGAATAGAAAAGGCAGGAGAGTGGTCAGGTACTGTTTTCTCTCACTTGGCAAGCTGCGCACACAATCGCAGTGTTGTACAGCTTGTTTCATCACCTTTGCGAAGTTGCCGCTCTCTCCGGCTCCCGGAGACGAAGAAGCTGCTTCTTCGCGCAAAGACGATTCTGCCGCTCACAGTGCTCTGCGGTGTGCGTCTTCTGCCGAATGAGGCCCGGGAGCGGTGCTTAGCTCTGCAGAGCACCGTACCTTCGTCTTTAGCCTCTCTTCTCGTCTACATCTTAGCAAAAAGCTTTTCCACTCTGTCTGGCAAGGAGAAACTGTGCCAGCACAAAAAACATCTCCCATCGTGTTCTAGAGGCTGCACGGAGGTCTGCCGAGTGTTTTGCAAGAAGAGAAAGAAAGTTGTCCAAAACAGCTTGCAATCGAATGTTCATGTGTATAGAAAAGGCAGGAGAGTGGTCAGGTACTGTTTTCTCTCAGTTGGCAAGCTGCGCACACAATCGCAGTGTTGTACAGCTTGTTTCATCCCCTTTGCGAAGTTGCCGCTCTCTCCGGCTCCCGGAGACGAAGAAGCTGCTTCTTCGCGCAAAGACGATTCTGCCGCTCACAGTGCTCTGCGGTGTGCGCCTTCTGCCGAAAGAGGTCCGGGAGCGGTGCTTAGCTCTGGAGAGCACCGTACCTTCGTCTTTAGCCTCTCTTCTCGTCTACATCTTAGCAAAAAGCTTTTCCACTCTGTCTGGCAAGGAGAAACTGTGCCAGCACAGAAAACATCTCCCATCGTGTTCTAGAGGCTGCACGGAGGTCTCCCGAGCGTTTTGCAAGAAGAGAAAGAAAGTTGTCCAAAACAGCTTGCAATCGAATGTTCATGTGAATAGAAAAGGCAGGAGAGTGGTCAGGTACTGTTTTCTCTCAGTTGGCAAGCTGCGCACACAATCGCAGTGTTGTACAGCTTGTTTCATCACCTTTGCCAAGTTGCCGCTCTCTCCGGCTCCCGGAGACGAAGAAGCTGCTTCTTCGCGCAAAGACGATTCTGCCGCTCACAGTGCTCTGCGGTGTGCGTCTTCTGCCGAAAGACGCCCGGGAGCGGTGCTTAGCTCTGCAGAGCACCGTACCTTCGTCTTTAGCCTCTCTTCTCGTCTACATCTTAGCAAAAAGCTTTTCCACTCTGTCTGGCAAGGAGAAACTGTGCCAGCACAAAAAACATCTCCCATCGTGTTCTAGAGGCTGCACGGAGGTCTGCCGAGTGTTTTGCAAGAAGAGAAAGAAAGTTGTCCAAAACAGCTTCCAATCGAATGTTCATGTGTATAGAAAAGGCAGGAGAGTGGTCAGGTACTGTTTTCTCTCAGTTGGCAAGCTGCGCACACAATCGCAGTGTTGTACAGCTTGTTTCATCACCTTTGCGAAGCTGCCGCTCTCTCCGGCTCCCGGAGACGAAGAAGCTGCTTCTTCGCGCAAAGACGATTCTGCCGCTCACAGTGCTCTGCGGTGTGCGCCTTCTGCCGAAAGAGGCCCGGGAGCGGTGCTTAGCTCTGCAGAGCACCGTACCTTCGTCTTTAGCCTCTCTTCTCGTCTACATCTTAGCAAAAAGCTTTTCCACTCTGTCTGGCAAGGAGAAACTGTGCCAGCACAGAAAACATCTCCCATCGTGTTCTAGAGGCTGCACGGAGGTCTGCCGAGTGTTTTGCAAGAAGAGAAAGAAAGTTGTCCAAAACAGCTTGCAATCGAATGTTCATGTGAATAGAAAAGGCAGGAGAGTGGTCAGGTACTGTTTTCTCTCAGTTGCCAAGCTGCGCACACAATCGCAGTGTTGTACAGCTTGTTTCATCACCTTTGCGAAGTTGCCGCTCTCTCCGGCTCCCGGAGACGAAGAAGCTGCTTCTTCGCGCAAAGACGATTCTGCCGCTCACAGTGCTCTGCGGTGTGCGCCTTCTGCCGAAAGCGGTCCGGGAGCTGTGCTTAGCTCTGCAGAGCACCGTACCTTCGTCTTTAGCCTCTCTTCTCGTCTACATCTTAGCAAAAAGCTTTTCCACTCTGTCTGGCAAGGAGAAACTGTGCCAGCACAGAAAACATCTCCCATCGTCTTCTAGAGGCTGCACGGAGGTCTGCCGAGTGTTTTGCAAGAAGAGAAAGAAAGTTGTCCAAAACAGCTTGCAATCGAATGTTCATGTGAATAGAAAAGGCAGGAGAGTGGTCAGGTACTGTTTTCTCTCAGTTGGCAAGCTGCGCACACAATCGCAGTGTTGTACAGCTTGTTTCATCACCTTTGCGAAGTTGCCGCTCTCTCCGGCTCCCGGAGACGAAGAAGCTGCTTCTTCGCGCAAAGACGATTCTGCCGCTCACAGTGCTCTGCGGTGTGCGCCTTCTGCCGAAAGAGGTCCGGGAGCGGTGCTTAGCTCTGCAGAGCACGGTACCTTCGTCTTTAGCCTCTCTTCTCGTCTACATCTTAGCAAAAAGCTTTTCCACTCTGTCTGGCAAGGAGAAACTGTGCCAGCACAGAAAACATCTCCCATCGTGTTCTAGAGGCTGCACGGAGGTCTGCCGAGCGTTTTGCAAGAAGAGAAAGAAAGTTGTCCAAAACAGCTTGCAATCGAATGTTCATGTGAATAGAAAAGGCAGGAGAGTGGTCAGGTACTGTTTTCTCTCAGTTGGCAAGCTGCGCACACAATCGCAGTGTTGTACAGCTTGTTTCATCACCTTTGCCAAGTTGCCGCTCTCTCCGGCTCCCGGAGACGAAGAAGCTGCTTCTTCGCGCAAAGACGATTCTGCCGCTCACAGTGCTCTGCGGTGTGCGCCTTCTGCCGAAAGACGCCCGGGAGCGGTGCTTAGCTCTGCAGAGCACCGTACCTTCGTCTTTAGCCTCTCTTCTCGTCTACATCTTAGCAAAAAGCTTTTCCACTCTGTCTGGCAAGGAGAAACTGTGCCAGCACAGAAAACATCTCCCATCGTGTTCTAGAGGCTGCACGGAGGTCTGCCGAGTGTTTTGCAAGAAGAGAAAGAAAGTTGTCCAAAACAGCTTGCAATCGAATGTTCATGTGAATAGAAAAGGCAGGAGAGTGGTCAGGTACTGTTTTCTCTCAGTTGGCAAGCTGCGCACACAATCGCAGTGTTGTACAGCTTGTTTCATCACCTTTGCGAAGCTGCCGCTCTCTCCGGCTCCCGGAGACGAAGAAGCTGCTTCTTCGCGCAAAGACGATTCTGCCGCTCACAGTGCTCTGCGGTGTGCGCCTTCTGCCGAAAGAGGTCCGGGAGCGGTGCTTAGCTCTGCAGAGCACCGTACCTTCGTCTTTAGCCTCTCTTCTCGTCTACATCTTAGCAAAAAGCTTTTCCACTCTGTCTGGCAAGGAGAAACTGTGCCAGCACAAAAAACATCTCCCATCGTGTTCTAGAGGCTGCACGGAGGTCTGCCGAGGATTTTGCAAGAAGAGAAAGAAAGTTGTCCAAAACAGCTTGCAATCGAATGTTCATGTGAATAGAAAAGGCAGGAGAGTGGTCAGGTACTGTTTTCTCTCAGTAGGCAAGCTGCGCACACAATCGCAGTGTTGTACAGCTTGTTTCATCACCTTTGCGAAGTTGCCGCTCTCTCCGGCTCCTGGAGACGAAGAAGCTGCTTCTTCGCGCAAAGACGATTCTGCCGCTCACAGTGCTCTGCGGTGTGCGCCTTCTGCCGAATGAGGCCCGGGAGCTGTGGTTTGCTCTGCAGAGCACCATACCTGCTTCTTTAGCCTCTCTTCTCGTCTACATCTTAGCAAAAAGCTTTTCCACTCTGTCTGGCAAGGAGAAACTTTGCCAGCACAAAAAACATCTCCCATCGTGTTCTAGAGGCTGCACGGAGGTCTGCAGAGTGTTTTGCAAGAAGAGAAAGAAAGTTGTCCAAAACAGCTTGCAATCGAATGTTCATGTGAATAGAAAAGGCAGGAGAGTGGTCAGGTACTGTTTTCTCTCAGTTGGCAAGCTGCGCACACAATCGCAGTGTTGTACAGCTTGTTTCATCACCTTTGCGAAGTTGCCGCTCTCTCCGGCTCCCGGAGACGAAGAAGCTGCTTCTTCGCGCAAAGACGATTCTGCCGCTCACAGTGCTCTGCGGTGTGCGCCTTCTGCCGAAAGACGCCCGGGAGCGGTGCTTAGCTCTGCAGAGCACCGTACCTTCGTCTTTAGCCTCTCTTCTCGTCTACATCTTAGCAAAAAGCTTTTCCACTCTGTCTGGCAAGGAGAAACTGTGCCAGCACAGAAAACATCTCCCATCGTGTTCTAGAGGCTGCACGGAGGTCTGCCGAGTGTTTTGCAAGAAGAGAAAGAAAGTTGTCCAAAACAGCTTGCAATCGAATGTTCATGTGAATAGAAAAGGCAGGAGAGTGGTCAGGTACTGTTTTCTCTCAGTTGGCAAGCTGCGCACACAATCGCAGTGTTGTACAGCTTGTTTCATCACCTTTGCGAAGTTGCCGCTCTCTCCGGCTCCCGGAGACGAAGAAGCTGCTTCTTCGCGCAAAGACGATTCTGCCGCTCACAGTGCTCTGCGGTGTGCGCCTTCTGCCGAAAGAGGTCCGGGAGCGGTGCTTAGCTCTGCAGAGCACCGTACCTTCGTCTTTAGCCTCTCTTCTCGTCTACATCTTAGCAAAAAGCTTTTCCACTCTGTCTGGCAAGGAGAAACTGTGCCAGCACAGAAAACATCTCCCATCGTGTTCTAGAGGCTGCACGGAGGTCTGCCGAGCGTTTTGCAAGAAGAGAAAGAAAGTTGTCCAAAACAGCTTGCAATCGAATGTTCATGTGAATAGAAAAGGCAGGAGAGTGGTCAGGTACTGTTTTCTCTCAGTTGGCAAGCTGCGCACACAATCGCAGTGTTGTACAGCTTGTTTCATCACCTTTGCGAAGCTGCCGCTCTCTCCGGCTCCCGGAGACGAAGAAGCTGCTTCTTCGCGCAAAGACGATTCTGCCGCTCACAGTGCTCTGCGGTGTGCGCCTTCTGCCGAAAGAGGTCCGGGAGCGGTGCTTAGCTCTGCAGAGCACCGTACCTTCGTCTTTAGCCTCTCTTCTCGTCTACATCTTAGCAAAAAGCTTTTCCACTCTGTCTGGCAAGGAGAAACTGTGCCAGCACAAAAAACATCTCCCATCGTGTTCTAGAGGCTGCACGGAGGTCTGCCGAGGATTTTGCAAGAAGAGAAAGAAAGTTGTCCAAAAC
This sequence comes from Melozone crissalis, assembly GCF_028551555.1. Lineage (NCBI taxonomy): Eukaryota > Metazoa > Chordata > Aves > Passeriformes > Passerellidae > Melozone > Melozone crissalis. The sequence continues at coordinate 32,453 of NW_026536257.1, read as the reverse complement.
AGCTTGCAATCGAATGTTCATGTGAATAGAAAAGGCAGGAGAGTGGTCAGGTACTGTTTTCTCTCACTTGGCAAGCTGCGCACACAATCGCAGTGTTGTACAGCTTGTTTCATCACCTTTGCGAAGTAGCCGCTCTCTCCGGCTCCCGGAGACGAAGAAGCTGCTTCTTCGCGCAAAGACGATTCTGCCGCTCACAGTGCTCTGCGGTGTGCGCCTTCTGCCGAATGAGGCCCGGGAGCTGTGGTTTGCTCTGCAGAGCACCATACCTGCTTCTTTAGCCTCTCTTCTCGTCTACATCTTAGCAAAAAGGTTTTCCACTCTGTCTGGCAAGGAGAAACTTTGCCAGCACAAAAAACATCTCCCATCGTGTTCTAGAGGCTGCACGGAGGTCTGCCGAGTGTTTTGCAAGAAGAGAAAGAAAGTTGTCCAAAACAGCTTGCAATCGAATGTTCATGTGAATAGAAAAGGCAGGAGAGTGGTCAGGTACTGTTTTCTCTCAGTTGGCAAGCTGCGCACACAATCGCAGTGTTGTACAGCTTGTTTCATCACCTTTGCGAAGCTGCCGCTCTCTCCGGCTCCCGGAGACGAAGAAGCTGCTTCTTCGCGCAAAGACGATTCTGCCGCTCACAGTGCTCTGCGGTGTGCGCCTTCTGCCGAAAGAGGTCCGGGAGCGGTGCTTAGCTCTGCAGAGCACCGTACCTTCGTCTTTAGCCTCTCTTCTCGTCTACATCTTAGCAAAAAGCTTTTCCACTCTGTCTGGCAAGGAGAAACTGTGCCAGCACAAAAAACATCTCCCATCGTGTTCTAGAGGCTGCACGGAGGTCTGCCGAGTGTTTTGCAAGAAGAGAAAGAAAGTTGTCCAAAACAGCTTGCAATCGAATGTTCATGTGAATAGAAAAGGCAGGAGAGTGGTCAGGTACTGTTTTCTCTCAGTTGGCAAGCTGCGCACACAATCGCAGTGTTGTACAGCTTGTTTCATCACCTTTGCGAAGTTGCCGCTCTCTCCGGCTCCCGGAGACGAAGAAGCTGCTTCTTCGCGCAAAGACGATTCTGCCGCTCACAGTGCTCTGCGGTGTGCGCCTTCTGCCGAAAGCGGTCCGGGAGCGGTGCTTAGCTCTGCAGAGCACCGTACCTTCGTCTTTAGCCTCTCTTCTCGTCTACATCTTAGCAAAAAGCTTTTCCACTCTGTCTGGCAAGGAGAAACTGTGCCAGCACAGAAAACATCTCCCATCGTGTTCTAGAGGCTGCACGGAGGTCTGCCGAGTGTTTTGCAAGAAGAGAAAGAAAGTTGTCCAAAACAGCTTGCAATCGAATGTTCATGTGAATAGAAAAGGCAGGAGAGTGGTCAGGTACTGTTTTCTCTCAGTTGGCAAGCTGCGCACACAATCGCAGTGTTGTACAGCTTGTTTCATCACCTTTGCCAAGTTGCCGCTCTCTCCGGCTCCCGGAGACGAAGAAGCTGCTTCTTCGCGCAAAGACGATTCTGCCGCTCACAGTGCTCTGCGGTGTGCGCCTTCTGCCGAAAGACGCCCGGGAGCGGTGCTTAGCTCTGCAGAGCACCGTACCTTCGTCTTTAGGCTCTCTTCTCGTCTACATCTTAGCAAAAAGCTTTTCCACTCTGTCTGGCAAGGAGAAACTGTGCCAGCACAGAAAACATCTCCCATCGTGTTCTAGAGGCTGCACGGAGGTCTGCCGAGTGTTTTGCAAGAAGAGAAAGAAAGTTGTCCAAAACAGCTTGCAATCGAATGTTCATGTGAATAGAAAAGGCAGGAGAGTGGTCAGGTACTGTTTTCTCTCACTTGGCAAGCTGCGCACACAATCGCAGTGTTGTACAGCTTGTTTCATCACCTTTGCCAAGTTGCCGCTCTCTCCGGCTCCCGGAGACGAAGAAGCTGCTTCTTCGCGCAAAGACGATTCTGCCGCTCACAGTGCTCTGCGGTGTGCGCCTTCTGCCGAAAGAGGTCCGGGAGCGGTGCTTAGCTCTGCAGAGCACCGTACCTTCGTCTTTAGGCTCTCTTCTCGTCTACATCTTAGCAAAAAGCTTTTCCACTCTGTCTGGCAAGGAGAAACTGTGCCAGCACAGAAAACATCTCCCATCGTGTTCTAGAGGCTGCACGGAGGTCTGCCGAGTGTTTTGCAAGAAGAGAAAGAAAGTTGTCCAAAACAGCTTGCAATCGAATGTTCATGTGAATAGAAAAGGCAGGAGAGTGGTCAGGTACTGTTTTCTCTCAGTTGGCAAGCTGCGCACACAATCGCAGTGTTGTACAGCTTGTTTCATCACCTTTGCGAAGCTGCCGCTCTCTCCGGCTCCCGGAGACGAAGAAGCTGCTTCTTCGCGCAAAGACGATTCTGCCGCTCACAGTGCTCTGCGGTGTGCGCCTTCTGCCGAAAGAGGTCCGGGAGCGGTGCTTAGCTCTGCAGAGCACCGTACCTTCGTCTTTAGCCTCTCTTCTCGTCTACATCTTAGCAAAAAGCTTTTCCACTCTGTCTGGCAAGGAGAAACTGTGCCAGCACAAAAAACATCTCCCATCGTCTTCTAGAGGCTGCACGGAGGTCTGCCGAGTGTTTTGCAAGAAGAGAAAGAAAGTTGTCCAAAACAGCTTCCAATCGAATGTTCATGTGAATAGAAAAGGCAGGAGAGTGGTCAGGTACTGTTTTCTCTCAGTTGGCAAGCTGCGCACACAATCGCAGTGTTGTACAGCTTGTTTCATCACCTTTGCGAAGTTGCCGCTCTCTCCGGCTCCCGGAGACGAAGAAGCTGCTTCTTCGCGCAAAGACGATTCTGCCGCTCACAGTGCTCTGCGGTGTGCGCCTTCTGCCGAAAGCGGTCCGGGAGCGGTGCTTAGCTCTGCAGAGCACCGTACCTTCGTCTTTAGCCTCTCTTCTCGTCTACATCTTAGCAAAAAGCTTTTCCACTCTGTCTGGCAAGGAGAAACTGTGCCAGCACAGAAAACATCTCCCATCGTGTTCTAGAGGCTGCACGGAGGTCTGCCGAGTGTTTTGCAAGAAGAGAAAGAAAGTTGTCCAAAACAGCTTGCAATCGAATGTTCATGTGAATAGAAAAGGCAGGAGAGTGGTCAGGTACTGTTTTCTCTCAGTTGGCAAGCTGCGCACACAATCGCAGTGTTGTACAGCTTGTTTCATCACCTTTGCGAAGTAGCCGCTCTCTCCGGCTCCCGGAGACGAAGAAGCTGCTTCTTCGCGCAAAGACGATTCTGCCGCTCACAGTGCTCTGCGGTGTGCGCCTTCTGCCGAAAGACGCCCGGGAGCGGTGCTTAGCTCTGCAGAGCACCGTACCTTCGTCTTTAGGCTCTCTTCTCGTCTACATCTTAGCAAAAAGCTTTTCCACTCTGTCTGGCAAGGAGAAACTGTGCCAGCACAGAAAACATCTCCCATCGTGTTCTAGAGGCTGCACGGAGGTCTGCCGAGTGTTTTGCAAGAAGAGAAAGAAAGTTGTCCAAAACAGCTTGCAATCGAATGTTCATGTGAATAGAAAAGGCAGGAGAGTGGTCAGGTACTGTTTTCTCTCACTTGGCAAGCTGCGCACACAATCGCAGTGTTGTACAGCTTGTTTCATCACCTTTGCCAAGTTGCCGCTCTCTCCGGCTCCCGGAGACGAAGAAGCTGCTTCTTCGCGCAAAGACGATTCTGCCGCTCACAGTGCTCTGCGGTGTGCGCCTTCTGCCGAAAGAGGTCCGGGAGCGGTGCTTAGCTCTGCAGAGCACCGTACCTTCGTCTTTAGCCTCTCTTCTCGTCTACATCTTAGCAAAAAGCTTTTCCACTCTGTCTGGCAAGGAGAAACTGTGCCAGTACAGAAAACATCTCCCATCGTGTTCTAGAGGCTGCACGGAGGTCTGCCGAGTGTTTTGCAAGAAGAGAAAGAAAGTTGTCCAAAACAGCTTGCAATCGAATGTTCATGTGAATAGAAAAGGCAGGAGAGTGGTCAGGTACTGTTTTCTCTCAGTTGGCAAGCTGCGCACACAATCGCAGTGTTGTACAGCTTGTTTCATCACCTTTGCCAAGTTGCCGCTCTCTCCGGCTCCCGGAGACGAAGAAGCTGCTTCTTCGCGCAAAGACGATTCTGCCGCTCACAGTGCTCTGCGGTGTGCGCCTTCTGCCGAAAGCGGTCCGGGAGCGGTGCTTAGCTCTGCAGAGCACCGTACCTTCGTCTTTAGCCTCTCTTCTCGTCTACATCTTAGCAAAAAGCTTTTCCACTCTGTCTGGCAAGGAGAAACTGTGCCAGCACAAAAAACATCTCCCATCGTCTTCTAGAGGCTGCACGGAGGTCTGCCGAGTGTTTTGCAAGAAGAGAAAGAAAGTTGTCCAAAACAGCTTCCAATCGAATGTTCATGTGAATAGAAAAGGCAGGAGAGTGGTCAGGTACTGTTTTCTCTCAGTTGGCAAGCTGCGCACACAATCGCAGTGTTGTACAGCTTGTTTCATCACCTTTGCGAAGTTGCCGCTCTCTCCGGCTCCCGGAGACGAAGAAGCTGCTTCTTCGCGCAAAGACGATTCTGCCGCTCACAGTGCTCTGCGGTGTGCGCCTTCTGCCGAAAGCGGTCCGGGAGCGGTGCTTAGCTCTGCAGAGCACCGTACCTTCGTCTTTAGCCTCTCTTCTCGTCTACATCTTAGCAAAAAGCTTTTCCACTCTGTCTGGCAAGGAGAAACTGTGCCAGAACAGAAAACATCTCCCATCGTCTTCTAGAGGCTGCACGGAGGTCTGCCGAGTGTTTTGCAAGAAGAGAAAGAAAGTTGTCCAAAACAGCTTGCAATCGAATGTTCATGTGAATAGAAAAGGCAGGAGAGTGGTCAGGTACTGTTTTCTCTCAGTTGGCAAGCTGCGCACACAATCGCAGTGTTGTACAGCTTGTTTCATCACCTTTGCCAAGTTGCCGCTCTCTCCGGCTCCCGGAGACGAAGAAGCTGCTTCTTCGCGCAAAGACGATTCTGCCGCTCACAGTGCTCTGCGGTGTGCGCCTTCTGCCGAAAGAGGTCCGGGAGCGGTGCTTAGCTCTGCAGAGCACCGTACCTTCGTCTTTAGCCTCTCTTCTCGTCTACATCTTAGCAAAAAGCTTTTCCACTCTGTCTGGCAAGGAGAAACTGTGCCAGCACAGAAAACATCTCCCATCGTGTTCTAGAGGCTGCACGGAGGTCTGCCGAGCGTTTTGCAAGAAGAGAAAGAAAGTTGTCCAAAACAGCTTGCAATCGAATGTTCATGTGAATAGAAAAGGCAGGAGAGTGGTCAGATACTGTTTTCTCTCAGTTGGCAAGCTGCGCACACAATCGCAGTGTTGTACAGCTTGTTTCATCACCTTTGCCAAGTTGCCGCTCTCTCCGGCTCCCGGAGACGAAGAAGCTGCTTCTTCGCGCAAAGACGATTCTGCCGCTCACAGTGCTCTGCGGTGTGCGCCTTCTGCCGAAAGACGCCCGGGAGCGGTGCTTAGCTCTGCAGAGCACCGTACCTTCGTCTTTAGCCTCTCTTCTCGTCTACATCTTAGCAAAAAGCTTTTCCACTCTGTCTGGCAAGGAGAAACTGTGCCAGCACAGAAAACATCTCCCATCGTGTTCTAGAGGCTGCACGGAGGTCTGCCGAGTGTTTTGCAAGAAGAGAAAGAAAGTTGTCCAAAACAGCTTGCAATCGAATGTTCATGTGAATAGAAAAGGCAGGAGAGTGGTCAGGTACTGTTTTCTCTCAGTTGGCAAGCTGCGCACACAATCGCAGTGTTGTACAGCTTGTTTCATCACCTTTGCGAAGCTGCCGCTCTCTCCGGCTCCCGGAGACGAAGAAGCTGCTTCTTCGCGCAAAGACGATTCTGCCGCTCACAGTGCTCTGCGGTGTGCGCCTTCTGCCGAAAGACGCCCGGGAGCGGTGCTTAGCTCTGCAGAGCACCGTACCTTCGTCTTTAGCCTCTCTTCTCGTCTACATCTTAGCAAAAAGCTTTTCCACTCTGTCTGGCAAGGAGAAACTTTGCCAGCACAAAAAACATCTCCCATCGTGTTCTAGAGGCTGCACGGAGGTCTGCAGAGTGTTTTGCAAGAAGAGAAAGAAAGTTGTCCAAAACAGCTTGCAATCGAATTTTCATGTGAATAGAAAAGGCAGGAGAGTGGTCAGGTACTGTTTTCTCTCAGTTGGCAAGCTGCGCACACAATCGCAGTGTTGTACAGCTTGTTTCATCACCTTTGCGAAGTAGCCGCTCTCTCCGGCTCCCGGAGACGAAGAAGCTGCTTCTTCGCGCAAAGACGATTCTGCCGCTCACAGTGCTCTGCGGTGTGCGCCTTCTGCCGAAAGAGGTCCGGGAGCGGTGCTTAGCTCTGCAGAGCACCGTACCTTCGTCTTTAGCCTCTCTTCTCGTCTACATCTTAGCAAAAAGCTTTTCCACTCTGTCTGGCAAGGAGAAACTGTGCCAGCACAGAAAACATCTCCCATCGTGTTCTAGAGGCTGCACGGAGGTCTGCCGAGTGTTTTGCAAGAAGAGAAAGAAAGTTGTCCAAAACAGCTTCCAATCGAATGTTCATGTGAATAGAAAAGGCAGGAGAGTGGTCAGGTACTGTTTTCTCTCAGTTGGCAAGCTGCGCACACAATCGCAGTGTTGTACAGCTTGTTTCATCACCTTTGCGAAGCTGCCGCTCTCTCCGGCTCCCGGAGACGAAGAAGCTGCTTCTTCGCGCAAAGACGATTCTGCCGCTCACAGTGCTCTGCGGTGTGCGCCTTCTGCCGAAAGAGGTCCGGGAGCGGTGCTTAGCTCTGCAGAGCACCGTACCTTCGTCTTTAGCCTCTCTTCTCGTCTACATCTTAGCAAAAAGCTTTTCCACTCTGTCTGGCAAGGAGAAACTGTGCCAGCACAAAAAACATCTCCCATCGTGTTCTAGAGGCTGCACGGAGGTCTGCCGAGTGTTTTGCAAGAAGAGAAAGAAAGTTGTCCAAAACAGCTTCCAATCGAATGTTCATGTGAATAGAAAAGGCAGGAGAGTGGTCAGGTACTGTTTTCTCTCAGTTGGCAAGCTGCGCACACAATCGCAGTGTTGTACAGCTTGTTTCATCACCTTTGCGAAGTTGCCGCTCTCTCCGGCTCCCGGAGACGAAGAAGCTGCTTCTTCGCGCAAAGACGATTCTGCCGCTCACAGTGCTCTGCGGTGTGCGCCTTCTGCCGAAAGCGGTCCGGGAGCGGTGCTTAGCTCTGCAGAGCACCGTACCTTCGTCTTTAGCCTCTCTTCTCGTCTACATCTTAGCAAAAAGCTTTTCCACTCTGTCTGGCAAGGAGAAACTGTGCCAGCACAGAAAACATCTCCCATCGTCTTCTAGAGGCTGCACGGAGGTCTGCCGAGTGTTTTGCAAGAAGAGAAAGAAAGTTGTCCAAAACAGCTTGCAATCGAATGTTCATGTGAATAGAAAAGGCAGGAGAGTGGTCAGGTACTGTTTTCTCTCAGTTGGCAAGCTGCGCACACAATCGCAGTGTTGTACAGCTTGTTTCATCACCTTTGCCAAGTTGCCGCTCTCTCCGGCTCCCGGAGACGAAGAAGCTGCTTCGCGCAAAGACGATTCTGCCGCTCACAGTGCTCTGCGGTGTGCGCCTTCTGCCGAAAGACGCCCGGGAGAGGTGCTTAGCTCTGCAGAGCACCGTACCTTCGTCTTTAGCCTCTCTTCTCGTCTACATCTTAGCAAAAAGCTTTTCCACTCTGTCTGGCAAGGAGAAACTGTGCCAGCACAGAAAACATCTCCCATCGTGTTCTAGAGGCTGCACGGAGGTCTGCCGAGCGTTTTGCAAGAAGAGAAAGAAAGTTGTCCAAAACAGCTTGCAATCGAATGTTCATGTGAATAGAAAAGGCAGGAGAGTGGTCAGGTACTGTTTTCTCTCAGTTGGCAAGCTGCGCACACAATCGCAGTGTTGTACAGCTTGTTTCATCACCTTTGCGAAGTTGCCGCTCTCTCCGGCTCCCGGAGACGAAGAAGCTGCTTCTTCGCGCAAAGACGATTCTGCCGCTCACAGTGCTCTGCGGTGTGCGCCTTCTGCCGAAAGCGGTCCGGGAGCGGTGCTTAGCTCTGCAGAGCACCGTACCTTCGTCTTTAGCCTCTCTTCTCGTCTACATCTTAGCAAAAAGCTTTTCCACTCTGTCTGGCAAGGAGAAACTGTGCCAGCACAGAAAACATCTCCCATCGTCTTCTAGAGGCTGCACGGAGGTCTGCCGAGTGTTTTGCAAGAAGAGAAAGAAAGTTGTCCAAAACAGCTTGCAATCGAATGTTCATGTGAATAGAAAAGGCAGGAGAGTGGTCAGGTACTGTTTTCTCTCAGTTGGCAAGCTGCGCACACAATCGCAGTGTTGTACAGCTTGTTTCATCACCTTTGCCAAGTTGCCGCTCTCTCCGGCTCCCGGAGACGAAGAAGCTGCTTCTTCGCGCAAAGACGATTCTGCCGCTCACAGTGCTCTGCGGTGTGCGCCTTCTGCCGAAAGAGGTCCGGGAGCGGTGCTTAGCTCTGCAGAGCACCGTACCTTCGTCTTTAGCCTCTCTTCTCGTCTACATCTTAGCAAAAAGCTTTTCCACTCTGTCTGGCAAGGAGAAACTGTGCCAGCACAGAAAACATCTCCCATCGTGTTCTAGAGGCTGCACGGAGGTCTGCCGAGTGTTTTGCAAGAAGAGAAAGAAAGTTGTCCAAAACAGCTTGCAATCGAATGTTCATGTGAATAGAAAAGGCAGGAGAGTGGTCAGGTACTGTTTTCTCTCAGTTGGCAAGCTGCGCACACAATCGCAGTGTTGTACAGCTTGTTTCATCACCTTTGCGAAGCTGCCGCTCTCTCCGGCTCCCGGAGACGAAGAAGCTGCTTCTTCGCGCAAAGGCGATTCTGCCGCTCACAGTGCTCTGCGGTGTGCGCCTTCTGCCGAAAGCGGTCCGGGAGCGGTGCTTAGCTCTGCAGAGCACCGTACCTTCGTCTTTAGCCTCTCTTCTCGTCTACATCTTAGCAAAAAGCTTTTCCACTCTGTCTGGCAAGGAGAAACTGTGCCAGCACAGAAAACATCTCCCATCGTGTTCTAGAGGCTGCACGGAGGTCTGCCGAGGATTTTGCAAGAAGAGAAAGAAAGTTGTCCAAAACAGCTTGCAATCGAATGTTCATGTGAATAGAAAAGGCAGGAGAGTGGTCAGGTACTGTTTTCTCTCAGTTGGCAAGCTGCGCACACAATCGCAGTGTTGTACAGCTTGTTTCATCACCTTTGCGAAGTTGCCGCTCTCTCCGGCTCCCGGAGACGAAGAAGCTGCTTCTTCGCGCAAAGACGATTCTGCCGCTCACAGTGCTCTGCGGTGTGCGCCTTCTGCCGAATGAGGCCCGGGAGCTGTGGTTTGCTCTGCAGAGCACCATACCTGCTTCTTTAGCCTCTCTTCTCGTCTACATCTTAGCAAAAAGCTTTTCCACTCTGTCTGGCAAGGAGAAACTTTGCCAGCACAAAAAACATCTCCCATCGTGTTCTAGAGGCTGCACGGAGGTCTGCCGAGTGTTTTGCAAGAAGAGAAAGAAAGTTGTCCAAAACAGCTTGCAATCGAATGTTCATGTGAATAGAAAAGGCAGGAGAGTGGTCAGGTACTGTTTTCTCTCAGTTGGCAAGCTGCGCACACAATCGCAGTGTTGTACAGCTTGTTTCATCACCTTTGCCAAGTTGCCGCTCTCTCCGGCTCCCGGAGACGAAGAAGCTGCTTCTTCGCGCAAAGACGATTCTGCCGCTCACAGTGCTCTGCGGTGTGCGTCTTCTGCCGAAAGAGGTCCGGGAGCGGTGCTTAGCTCTGCAGAGCACCGTACCTTCGTCTTTAGGCTCTCTTCTCGTCTACATCTTAGCAAAAAGCTTTTCCACTCTGTCTGGCAAGGAGAAACTGTGCCAGCACAGAAAACATCTCCCATCGTGTTCTAGAGGCTGCACGGAGGTCTGCCGAGTGTTTTGCAAGAAGAGAAAGAAAGTTGTCCAAAACAGCTTGCAATCGAATGTTCATGTGAATAGAAAAGGCAGGAGAGTGGTCAGGTACTGTTTTCTCTCAGTTGGCAAGCTGCGCACACAATCGCAGTGTTGTACAGCTTGTTTCATCACCTTTGCGAAGTTGCCGCTCTCTCCGGCTCCCGGAGACGAAGAAGCTGCTTCTTCGCGCAAAGACGATTCTGCCGCTCACAGTGCTCTGCGGTGTGCGCCTTCTGCCGATAGCGGTCCGGGAGCGGTGCTTAGCTCTGCAGAGCACCGTACCTTCGTCTTTAGCCTCTCTTCTCGTCTACATCTTAGCAAAAAGCTTTTCCACTCTGTCTGGCAAGGAGAAACTGTGCCAGCACAGAAAACATCTCCCATCGTGTTCTAGAGGCTGCACGGAGGTCTGCCGAGTGTTTTGCAAGAAGAGAAAGAAAGTTGTCCAAAACAGCTTGCAATCGAATGTTCATGTGAATAGAAAAGGCAGGAGAGTGGTCAGGTACTGTTTTCTCTCAGTTGGCAAGCTGCGCACACAATCGCAGTGTTGTACAGCTTGTTTCATCACCTTTGCCAAGTTGCCGCTCTCTCCGGCTCCCGGAGACGAAGAAGCTGCTTCTTCGCGCAAAGACGATTCTGCCGCTCACAGTGCTCTGCGGTGTGCGCCTTCTGCCGAAAGACGCCCGGGAGCGGTGCTTAGCTCTGCAGAGCACCGTACCTTCGTCTTTAGCCTCTCTTCTCGTCTACATCTTAGCAAAAAGCTTTTCCACTCTGTCTGGCAAGGAGAAACTGTGCCAGCACAGAAAACATCTCCCATCGTGTTCTAGAGGCTGCACGGAGGTCTGCCGAGTGTTTTGCAAGAAGAGAAAGAAAGTTGTCCAAAACAGCTTGCAATCGAATGTTCATGTGAATAGAAAAGGCAGGAGAGTGGTCAGGTACTGTTTTCTCTCAGTTGGCAAGCTGCGCACACAATCGCAGTGTTGTACAGCTTGTTTCATCACCTTTGCGAAGCTGCCGCTCTCTCCGGCTCCCGGAGACGAAGAAGCTGCTTCTTCGCGCAAAGACGATTCTGCCGCTCACAGTGCTCTGCGGTGTGCGCCTTCTGCCGAAAGACGCCCGGGAGCGGTGCTTAGCTCTGCAGAGCACCGTACCTTCGTCTTTAGCCTCTCTTCTCGTCTACATCTTAGCAAAAAGCTTTTCCACTCTGTCTGGCAAGGAGAAACTTTGCCAGCACAAAAAACATCTCCCATCGTGTTCTAGAGGCTGCACGGAGGTCTGCAGAGTGTTTTGCAAGAAGAGAAAGAAAGTTGTCCAAAACAGCTTGCAATCGAATGTTCATGTGAATAGAAAAGGCAGGAGAGTGGTCAGGTACTGTTTTCTCTCAGTTGGCAAGCTGCGCACACAATCGCAGTGTTGTACAGCTTGTTTCATCACCTTTGCCAAGTTGCCGCTCTCTCCGGCTCCCGGAGACGAAGAAGCTGCTTCTTCGCGCAAAGACGATTCTGCCGCTCACAGTGCTCTGCGGTGTGCGCCTTCTGCCGAAAGAGGTCCGGGAGCGGTGCTTAGCTCTGCAGAGCACCGTACCTTCGTCTTTAGCCTCTCTTCTCGTCTACATCTTAGCAAAAAGCTTTTCCACTCTGTCTGGCAAGGAGAAACTGTGCCAGCACAGAAAACATCTCCCATCGTGTTCTAGAGGCTGCACGGAGGTCTGCCGAGTGTTTTGCAAGAAGAGAAAGAAAGTTGTCCAAAACAGCTTGCAATCGAATGTTCATGTGAATAGAAAAGGCAGGAGAGTGGTCAGGTACTGTTTTCTCTCAGTTGGCAAGCTGCGCACACAATCGCAGTGTTGTACAGCTTGTTTCATCACCTTTGCGAAGCTGCCGCTCTCTCCGGCTCCCGGAGACGAAGAAGCTGCTTCTTCGCGCAAAGACGATTCTGCCGCTCACAGTGCTCTGCGGTGTGCGCCTTCTGCCGAAAGAGGTCCGGGAGCGGTGCTTAGCTCTGCAGAGCACCGTACCTTCGTCTTTAGCCTCTCTTCTCGTCTACATCTTAGCAAAAAGCTTTTCCACTCTGTCTGGCAAGGAGAAACTGTGCCAGCACAAAAAACATCTCCCATCGTGTTCTAGAGGCTGCACGGAGGTCTGCCGAGTGTTTTGCAAGAAGAGAAAGAAAGTTGTCCAAAACAGCTTGCAATCGAATGTTCATGTGAATAGAAAAGGCAGGAGAGTGGTCAGGTACTGTTTTCTCTCAGTTGGCAAGCTGCGCACACAATCGCAGTGTTGTACAGCTTGTTTCATCACCTTTGCGAAGTTGCCGCTCTCTCCGGCTCCCGGAGACGAAGAAGCTGCTTCTTCGCGCAAAGACGATTCTGCCGCTCACAGTGCTCTGCGGTGTGCGCCTTCTGCCGAAAGCGGTCCGGGAGCGGTGCTTAGCTCTGCAGAGCACCGTACCTTCGTCTTTAGCCTCTCTTCTCGTCTACATCTTAGCAAAAAGCTTTTCCACTCTGTCTGGCAAGGAGAAACTGTGCCAGCACAGGAAACATCTCCCATCGTCTTCTAGAGGCTGCACGGAGGTCTGCCGAGTGTTTTGCAAGAAGAGAAAGAAAGTTGTCCAAAACAGCTTGCAATCGAATGTTCATGTGAATAGAAAAGGCAGGAGAGTGGTCAGGTACTGTTTTCTCTCAGTTGGCAAGCTGCGTACACAATCGCAGTGTTGTACAGCTTGTTTCATCACCTTTGCCAAGTTGCCGCTCTCTCCGGCTCCCGGAGACGAAGAAGCTGCTTCGCGCAAAGACGATTCTGCCGCTCACAGTGCTCTGCGGTGTGCGCCTTCTGCCGAAAGACGCCCGGGAGCGGTGCTTAGCTCTGCAGAGCACCGTACCTTCGTCTTTAGCCTCTCTTCTCGTCTACATCTTAGCAAAAAGCTTTTCCACTCTGTCTGGCAAGGAGAAACTGTGCCAGCACAGAAAACATCTCCCATCGTGTTCTAGAGGCTGCACGGAGGTCTGCCGAGCGTTTTGCAAGAAGAGAAAGAAAGTTGTCCAAAACAGCTTGCAATCGAATGTTCATGTGAATAGAAAAGGCAGGAGAGTGGTCAGGTACTGTTTTCTCTCAGTTGGCAAGCTGCGCACACAATCGCAGTGTTGTACAGCTTGTTTCATCACCTTTGCGAAGTTGCCGCTCTCTCCGGCTCCCGGAGACGAAGAAGCTGCTTCTTCGCGCAAAGACGATTCTGCCGCTCACAGTGCTCTGCGGTGTGCGCCTTCTGCCGAAAGCGGTCCGGGAGCGGTGCTTAGCTCTGCAGAGCACCGTACCTTCGTCTTTAGCCTCTCTTCTCGTCTACATCTTAGCAAAAAGCTTTTCCACTCTGTCTGGCAAGGAGAAACTGTGCCAGCACAGAAAACATCTCCCATCGTCTTCTAGAGGCTGCACGGAGGTCTGCCGAGTGTTTTGCAAGAAGAGAAAGAAAGTTGTCCAAAACAGCTTGCAATCGAATGTTCATGTGAATAGAAAAGGCAGGAGAGTGGTCAGGTACTGTTTTCTCTCAGTTGGCAAGCTGCGCACACAATCGCAGTGTTGTACAGCTTGTTTCATCACCTTTGCCAAGTTGCCGCTCTCTCCGGCTCCCGGAGACGAAGAAGCTGCTTCTTCGCGCAAAGACGATTCTGCCGCTCACAGTGCTCTGCGGTGTGCGCCTTCTGCCGAAAGAGGTCCGGGAGCGGTGCTTAGCTCTGCAGAGCACCGTACCTTCGTCTTTAGCCTCTCTTCTCGTCTACATCTTAGCAAAAAGCTTTTCCACTCTGTCTGGCAAGGAGAAACTGTGCCAGCACAGAAAACATCTCCCATCGTGTTCTAGAGGCTGCACGGAGGTCTGCCGAGTGTTTTGCAAGAAGAGAAAGAAAGTTGTCCAAAACAGCTTGCAATCGAATGTTCATGTGAATAGAAAAGGCAGGAGAGTGGTCAGGTACTGTTTTCTCTCAGTTGGCAAGCTGCGCACACAATCGCAGTGTTGTACAGCTTGTTTCATCACCTTTGCGAAGCTGCCGCTCTCTCCGGCTCCCGGAGACGAAGAAGCTGCTTCTTCGCGCAAAGGCGATTCTGCCGCTCACAGTGCTCTGCGGTGTGCGCCTTCTGCCGAAAGACGCCCGGGAGCGGTGCTTAGCTCTGCAGAGCACCGTACCTTCGTCTTTAGCCTCTCTTCTCGTCTACATCTTAGCAAAAAGCTTTTCCACTCTGTCTGGCAAGGAGAAACTGTGCCAGCACAGAAAACATCTCCCATCGTGTTCTAGAGGCTGCACGGAGGTCTGCCGAGGATTTTGCAAGAAGAGAAAGAAAGTTGTCCAAAACAGCTTGCAATCGAATGTTCATGTGAATAGAAAAGGCAGGAGAGTGGTCAGGTACTGTTTTCTCTCAGTTGGCAAGCTGCGCACACAATCGCAGTGTTGTACAGCTTGTTTCATCACCTTTGCGAAGTTGCCGCTCTCTCCGGCTCCCGGAGACGAAGAAGCTGCTTCTTCGCGCAAAGACGATTCTGCCGCTCACAGTGCTCTGCGGTGTGCGCCTTCTGCCGAATGAGGCCCGGGAGCTGTGGTTTGCTCTGCAGAGCACCATACCTGCTTCTTTAGCCTCTCTTCTCGTCTACATCTTAGCAAAAAGCTTTTCCACTCTGTCTGGCAAGGAGAAACTTTGCCAGCACAAAAAACATCTCCCATCGTGTTCTAGAGGCTGCACGGAGGTCTGCCGAGTGTTTTGCAAGAAGAGAAAGAAAGTTGTCCAAAACAGCTTGCAATCGAATGTTCATGTGAATAGAAAAGGCAGGAGAGTGGTCAGGTACTGTTTTCTCTCAGTTGGCAAGCTGCGCACACAATCGCAGTGTTGTACAGCTTGTTTCATCACCTTTGCCAAGTTGCCGCTCTCTCCGGCTCCCGGAGACGAAGAAGCTGCTTCTTCGCGCAAAGACGATTCTGCCGCTCACAGTGCTCTGCGGTGTGCGTCTTCTGCCGAAAGAGGTCCGGGAGCGGTGCTTAGCTCTGCAGAGCACCGTACCTTCGTCTTTAGCCTCTCTTCTCGTCTACATCTTAGCAAAAAGCTTTTCCACTCTGTCTGGCAAGGAGAAACTGTGCCAGCACAGAAAACATCTCCCATCGTGTTCTAGAGGCTGCACGGAGGTCTGCCGAGTGTTTTGCAAGAAGAGAAAGAAAGTTGTCCAAAACAGCTTGCAATCGAATGTTCATGTGAATAGAAAAGGCAGGAGAGTGGTCAGGTACTGTTTTCTCTCAGTTGGCAAGCTGCGCACACAATCGCAGTGTTGTACAGCTTGTTTCATCACCTTTGCGAAGTTGCCGCTCTCTCCGGCTCCCGGAGACGAAGAAGCTGCTTCTTCGCGCAAAGACGATTCTGCCGCTCACAGTGCTCTGCGGTGTGCGCCTTCTGCCGATAGCGGTCCGGGAGCGGTGCTTAGCTCTGCAGAGCACCGTACCTTCGTCTTTAGCCTCTCTTCTCGTCTACATCTTAGCAAAAAGCTTTTCCACTCTGTCTGGCAAGGAGAAACTGTGCCAGCACAGAAAACATCTCCCATCGTGTTCTAGAGGCTGCACGGAGGTCTGCCGAGTGTTTTGCAAGAAGAGAAAGAAAGTTGTCCAAAACAGCTTGCAATCGAATGTTCATGTGAATAGAAAAGGCAGGAGAGTGGTCAGGTACTGTTTTCTCTCAGTTGGAAAGCTGCGCACACAATCGCAGTGTTGTACAGCTTGTTTCATCACCTTTGCGAAGTTGCCGCTCTCTCCGGCTCCCGGAGACGAAGAAGCTGCTTCTTCGCGCAAAGACGATTCTGCCGCTCACAGTGCTCTGCGGTGTGCGCCTTCTGCCGAAAGCGGTCCGGGAGCGGTGCTTAGCTCTGCAGAGCACCGTACCTTCGTCTTTAGCCTCTCTTCTCGTCTACATCTTAGCAAAAAGCTTTTCCACTCTGTCTGGCAAGGAGAAACTGTGCCAGCACAGAAAACATCTCCCATCGTCTTCTAGAGGCTGCACGGAGGTCTGCCGAGTGTTTTGCAAGAAGAGAAAGAAAGTTGTCCAAAACAGCTTGCAATCGAATGTTCATGTGAATAGAAAAGGCAGGAGAGTGGTCAGGTACTGTTTTCTCTCAGTTGGCAAGCTGCGCACACAATCGCAGTGTTGTACAGCTTGTTTCATCACCTTTGCCAAGTTGCCGCTCTCTCCGGCTCCCGGAGACGAAGAAGCTGCTTCTTCGCGCAAAGACGATTCTGCCGCTCACAGTGCTCTGCGGTGTGCGCCTTCTGCCGAAAGAGGTCCGGGAGCGGTGCTTAGCTCTGCAGAGCACCGTACCTTCGTCTTTAGCCTCTCTTCTCGTCTACATCTTAGCAAAAAGCTTTTCCACTCTGTCTGGCAAGGAGAAACTGTGCCAGCACAGAAAACATCTCCCATCGTGTTCTAGAGGCTGCACGGAGGTCTGCCGAGCGTTTTGCAAGAAGAGAAAGAAAGTTGTCCAAAACAGCTTGCAATCGAATGTTCATGTGAATAGAAAAGGCAGGAGAGTGGTCAGGTACTGTTTTCTCTCAGTTGGCAAGCTGCGCACACAATCGCAGTGTTGTACAGCTTGTTTCATCACCTTTGCCAAGTTGCCGCTCTCTCCGGCTCCCGGAGACGAAGAAGCTGCTTCTTCGCGCAAAGACGATTCTGCCGCTCACAGTGCTCTGCGGTGTGCGCCTTCTGCCGAAAGACGCCCGGGAGCGGTGCTTAGCTCTGCAGAGCACCGTACCTTCGTCTTTAGCCTCTCTTCTCGTCTACATCTTAGCAAAAAGCTTTTCCACTCTGTCTGGCAAGGAGAAACTGTGCCAGCACAGAAAACATCTCCCATCGTGTTCTAGAGGCTGCACGGAGGTCTGCCGAGTGTTTTGCAAGAAGAGAAAGAAAGTTGTCCAAAACAGCTTGCAATCGAATGTTCATGTGAATAGAAAAGGCAGGAGAGTGGTCAGGTACTGTTTTCTCTCACTTGGCAAGCTGCGCACACAATCGCAGTGTTGTACAGCTTGTTTCATCACCTTTGCCAAGTTGCCGCTCTCTCCGGCTCCCGGAGACGAAGAAGCTGCTTCTTCGCGCAAAGACGATTCTGCCGCTCACAGTGCTCTGCGGTGTGCGCCTTCTGCCGAAAGAGGTCCGGGAGCGGTGCTTAGCTCTGCAGAGCACCGTACCTTCGTCTTTAGGCTCTCTTCTCGTCTACATCTTAGCAAAAAGCTTTTCCACTCTGTCTGGCAAGGAGAAACTGTGCCAGTACAGAAAACATCTCCCATCGTGTTCTAGAGGCTGCACGGAGGTCTGCCGAGTGTTTTGCAAGAAGAGAAAGAAAGTTGTCCAAAACAGCTTGCAATCGAATGTTCATGTGAATAGAAAAGGCAGGAGAGTGGTCAGGTACTGTTTTCTCTCAGTTGGCAAGCTGCGCACACAATCGCAGTGTTGTACAGCTTGTTTCATCACCTTTGCGAAGTTGCCGCTCTCTCCGGCTCCCGGAGACGAAGAAGCTGCTTCTTCGCGCAAAGACGATTCTGCCGCTCACAGTGCTCTGCGGTGTGCGCCTTCTGCCGAAAGAGGTCCGGGAGCGGTGCTTAGCTCTGCAGAGCACCGTACCTTCGTCTTTAGCCTCTCTTCTCGTCTACATCTTAGCAAAAAGCTTTTCCACTCTGTCTGGCAAGGAGAAACTGTGCCAGCACAAAAAACATCTCCCATCGTCTTCTAGAGGCTGCACGGAGGTCTGCCGAGTGTTTTGCAAGAAGAGAAAGAAAGTTGTCCAAAACAGCTTGCAATCGAATGTTCATGTGAATAGAAAAGGCAGGAGAGTGGTCAGGTACTGTTTTCTCTCAGTTGGCAAGCTGCGCACACAATCGCAGTGTTGTACAGCTTGTTTCATCACCTTTGCGAAGTTGCCGCTCTCTCCGGCTCCCGGAGACGAAGAAGCTGCTTCTTCGCGCAAAGACGATTCTGCCGCTCACAGTGCTCTGCGGTGTGCGCCTTCTGCCGAAAGCGGTCCGGGAGCGGTGCTTAGCTCTGCAGAGCACCGTACCTTCGTCTTTAGCCTCTCTTCTCGTCTACATCTTAGCAAAAAGCTTTTCCACTCTGTCTGGCAAGGAGAAACTGTGCCAGCACAGAAAACATCTCCCATCGTCTTCTAGAGGCTGCACGGAGGTCTGCCGAGTGTTTTGCAAGAAGAGAAAGAAAGTTGTCCAAAACAGCTTGCAATCGAATGTTCATGTGAATAGAAAAGGCAGGAGAGTGGTCAGGTACTGTTTTCTCTCAGTTGGCAAGCTGCGCACACAATCGCAGTGTTGTACAGCTTGTTTCATCACCTTTGCGAAGCTGCCGCTCTCTCCGGCTCCCGGAGACGAAGAAGCTGCTTCTTCGCGCAAAGACGATTCTGCCGCTCACAGTGCTCTGCGGTGTGCGCCTTCTGCCGAAAGAGGTCCGGGAGCGGTGCTTAGCTCTGCAGAGCACCGTACCTTCGTCTTTAGCCTCTCTTCTCGTCTACATCTTAGCAAAAAGCTTTTCCACTCTGTCTGGCAAGGAGAAACTGTGCCAGCACAGAAAACATCTCCCATCGTGTTCTAGAGGCTGCACGGAGGTCTGCCGAGCGTTTTGCAAGAAGAGAAAGAAAGTTGTCCAAAACAGCTTGCAATCGAATGTTCATGTGAATAGAAAAGGCAGGAGAGTGGTCAGATACTGTTTTCTCTCACTTGGCAAGCTGCGCACACAATCGCAGTGTTGTACAGCTTGTTTCATCACCTTTGCCAAGTTGCCGCTCTCTCCGGCTCCCGGAGACGAAGAAGCTGCTTCTTCGCGCAAAGACGATTCTGCCGCTCACAGTGCTCTGCGGTGTGCGCCTTCTGCCGAAAGACGCCCGGGAGCGGTGCTTAGCTCTGCAGAGCACCGTACCTTCGTCTTTAGCCTCTCTTCTCGTCTACATCTTAGCAAAAAGCTTTTCCACTCTGTCTGGCAAGGAGAAACTGTGCCAGCACAGAAAACATCTCCCATCGTGTTCTAGAGGCTGCACGGAGGTCTGCCGAGTGTTTTGCAAGAAGAGAAAGAAAGTTGTCCAAAACAGCTTGCAATCGAATGTTCATGTGAATAGAAAAGGCAGGAGAGTGGTCAGGTACTGTTTTCTCTCAGTTGGCAAGCTGCGCACACAATCGCAGTGTTGTACAGCTTGTTTCATCACCTTTGCGAAGCTGCCGCTCTCTCCGGCTCCCGGAGACGAAGAAGCTGCTTCTTCGCGCAAAGACGATTCTGCCGCTCACAGTGCTCTGCGGTGTGCGCCTTCTGCCGAAAGACGCCCGGGAGCGGTGCTTAGCTCTGCAGAGCACCGTACCTTCGTCTTTAGCCTCTCTTCTCGTCTACATCTTAGCAAAAAGCTTTTCCACTCTGTCTGGCAAGGAGAAACTGTGCCAGCACAGAAAACATCTCCCATCGTCTTCTAGAGGCTGCACGGAGGTCTGCCGAGGATTTTGCAAGAAGAGAAAGAAAGTTGTCCAAAACAGCTTGCAATCGAATGTTCATGTGAATAGAAAAGGCAGGAGAGTGGTCAGGTACTGTTTTCTCTCAGTTGGCAAGCTGCGCACACAATCGCAGTGTTGTACAGCTTGTTTCATCACCTTTGCGAAGTTGCCGCTCTCTCCGGCTCCCGGAGACGAAGAAGCTGCTTCTTCGCGCAAAGACGATTCTGCCGCTCACAGTGCTCTGCGGTGTGCGCCTTCTGCCGAATGAGGCCCGGGAGCTGTGGTTTGCTCTGCAGAGCACCATACCTGCTTCTTTAGCCTCTCTTCTCGTCTACATCTTAGCAAAAAGCTTTTCCACTCTGTCTGGCAAGGAGAAACTTTGCCAGCACAAAAAACATCTCCCATCGTGTTCTAGAGGCTGCACGGAGGTCTGCAGAGTGTTTTGCAAGAAGAGAAAGAAAGTTGTCGAAAACAGCTTGCAATCGAATGTTCATGTGAATAGAAAAGGCAGGAGAGTGGTCAGGTACTGTTTTCTCTCAGTTGGCAAGCTGCGCACACAATCGCAGTGTTGTACAGCTTGTTTCATCACCTTTGCGAAGTTGCCGCTCTCTCCGGCTCCCGGAGACGAAGAAGCTGCTTCTTCGCGCAAAGACGATTCTGCCGCTCACAGTGCTCTGCGGTGTGCGTCTTCTGCCGAAAGAGGTCCGGGAGCGGTGCTTAGCTCTGCAGAGCACCGTACCTTCGTCTTTAGCCTCTCTTCTCGTCTACATCTTAGCAAAAAGCTTTTCCACTCTGTCTGGCAAGGAGAAACTGTGCCAGCACAGAAAACATCTCCCATCGTGTTCTAGAGGCTGCACGGAGGTCTGCCGAGTGTTTTGCAAGAAGAGAAAGAAAGTTGTCCAAAACAGCTTGCAATCGAATGTTCATGTGAATAGAAAAGGCAGGAGAGTGGTCAGGTACTGTTTTCTCTCAGTTGGCAAGCTGCGCACACAATCGCAGTGTTGTACAGCTTGTTTCATCACCTTTGCGAAGTTGCCGCTCTCTCCGGCTCCCGGAGACGAAGAAGCTGCTTCTTCGCGCAAAGACGATTCTGCCGCTCACAGTGCTCTGCGGTGTGCGCCTTCTGCCGAAAGCGGTCCGGGAGCGGTGCTTAGCTCTGCAGAGCACCGTACCTTCGTCTTTAGCCTCTCTTCTCGTCTACATCTTAGCAAAAAGCTTTTCCACTCTGTCTGGCAAGGAGAAACTGTGCCAGCACAGAAAACATCTCCCATCGTGTTCTAGAGGCTGCACGGAGGTCTGCCGAGGATTTTGCAAGAAGAGAAAGAAAGTTGTCCAAAACAGCTTGCAATCGAATGTTCATGTGAATAGAAAAGGCAGGAGAGTGGTCAGGTACTGTTTTCTCTCAGTTGGCAAGCTGCGCACACAATCGCAGTGTTGTACAGCTTGTTTCATCACCTTTGCCAAGTTGCCGCTCTCTCCGGCTCCCGGAGACGAAGAAGCTGCTTCTTCGCGCAAAGACGATTCTGCCGCTCACAGTGCTCTGCGGTGTGCGCCTTCTGCCGAAAGAGGTCCGGGAGCGGTGCTTAGCTCTGCAGAGCACCGTACCTTCGTCTTTAGCCTCTCTTCTCGTCTACATCTTAGCAAAAAGCTTTTCCACTCTGTCTGGCAAGGAGAAACTGTGCCAGCACAAAAAACATCTCCCATCGTCTTCTAGAGGCTGCACGGAGGTCTGCCGAGTGTTTTGCAAGAAGAGAAAGAAAGTTGTCCAAAACAGCTTCCAATCGAATGTTCATGTGAATAGAAAAGGCAGGAGAGTGGTCAGGTACTGTTTTCTCTCAGTTGGCAAGCTGCGCACACAATCGCAGTGTTGTACAGCTTGTTTCATCACCTTTGCGAAGTTGCCGCTCTCTCCGGCTCCCGGAGACGAAGAAGCTGCTTCTTCGCGCAAAGACGATTCTGCCGCTCACAGTGCTCTGCGGTGTGCGCCTTCTGCCGAAAGCGGTCCGGGAGCGGTGCTTAGCTCTGCAGAGCACCGTACCTTCGTCTTTAGCCTCTCTTCTCGTCTACATCTTAGCAAAAAGCTTTTCCACTCTGTCTGGCAAGGAGAAACTGTGCCAGCACAGAAAACATCTCCCATCGTCTTCTAGAGGCTGCACGGAGGTCTGCCGAGTGTTTTGCAAGAAGAGAAAGAAAGTTGTCCAAAACAGCTTGCAATCGAATGTTCATGTGAATAGAAAAGGCAGGAGAGTGGTCAGGTACTGTTTTCTCTCAGTTGGCAAGCTGCGCACACAATCGCAGTGTTGTACAGCTTGTTTCATCACCTTTGCCAAGTTGCCGCTCTCTCCGGCTCCCGGAGACGAAGAAGCTGCTTCTTCGCGCAAAGACGATTCTGCCGCTCACAGTGCTCTGCGGTGTGCGCCTTCTGCCGAAAGAGGTCCGGGAGCGGTGCTTAGCTCTGCAGAGCACCGTACCTTCGTCTTTAGCCTCTCTTCTCGTCTACATCTTAGCAAAAAGCTTTTCCACTCTGTCTGGCAAGGAGAAACTGTGCCAGCACAGAAAACATCTCCCATCGTGTTCTAGAGGCTGCACGGAGGTCTGCCGAGCGTTTTGCAAGAAGAGAAAGAAAGTTGTCCAAAACAGCTTGCAATCGAATGTTCATGTGAATAGAAAAGGCAGGAGAGAGGTCAGATACTGTTTTCTCTCAGTTGGCAAGCTGCGCACACAATCGCAGTGTTGTACAGCTTGTTTCATCACCTTTGCCAAGTTGCCGCTCTCTCCGGCTCCCGGAGACGAAGAAGCTGCTTCTTCGCGCAAAGACGATTCTGCCGCTCACAGTGCTCTGCGGTGTGCGCCTTCTGCCGAAAGACGCCCGGGAGCGGTGCTTAGCTCTGCAGAGCACCGTACCTTCGTCTTTAGCCTCTCTTCTCGTCTACATCTTAGCAAAAAGCTTTTCCACTCTGTCTGGCAAGGAGAAACTGTGCCAGCACAGAAAACATCTCCCATCGTGTTCTAGAGGCTGCACGGAGGTCTGCCGAGTGTTTTGCAAGAAGAGAAAGAAAGTTGTCCAAAACAGCTTGCAATCGAATGTTCATGTGAATAGAAAAGGCAGGAGAGTGGTCAGGTACTGTTTTCTCTCAGTTGGCAAGCTGCGCACACAATCGCAGTGTTGTACAGCTTGTTTCATCACCTTTGCGAAGCTGCCGCTCTCTCCGGCTCCCGGAGACGAAGAAGCTGCTTCTTCGCGCAAAGACGATTCTGCCGCTCACAGTGCTCTGCGGTGTGCGCCTTCTGCCGAAAGACGCCCGGGAGCGGTGCTTAGCTCTGCAGAGCACCGTACCTTCGTCTTTAGCCTCTCTTCTCGTCTACATCTTAGCAAAAAGCTTTTCCACTCTGTCTGGCAAGGAGAAACTGTGCCAGCACAGAAAACATCTCCCATCGTGTTCTAGAGGCTGCACGGAGGTCTGCCGAGGATTTTGCAAGAAGAGAAAGAAAGTTGTCCAAAACAGCTTGCAATCGAATGTTCATGTGAATAGAAAAGGCAGGAGAGTGGTCAGGTACTGTTTTCTCTCAGTTGGCAAGCTGCGCACACAATCGCAGTGTTGTACAGCTTGTTTCATCACCTTTGCGAAGTTGCCGCTCTCTCCGGCTCCCGGAGACGAAGAAGCTGCTTCTTCGCGCAAAGACGATTCTGCCGCTCACAGTGCTCTGCGGTGTGCGCCTTCTGCCGAAAGCGGTCCGGGAGCGGTGCTTAGCTCTGCAGAGCACCGTACCTTCGTCTTTAGCCTCTCTTCTCGTCTACATCTTAGCAAAAAGCTTTTCCACTCTGTCTGGCAAGGAGAAACTTTGCCAGCACAAAAAACATCTCCCATCGTGTTCTAGAGGCTGCACGGAGGTCTGCAGAGTGTTTTGCAAGAAGAGAAAGAAAGTTGTCGAAAACAGCTTGCAATCGAATGTTCATGTGAATAGAAAAGGCAGGAGAGTGGTCAGGTACTGTTTTCTCTCAGTTGGCAAGCTGCGCACACAATCGCAGTGTTGTACAGCTTGTTTCATCACCTTTGCGAAGTTGCCGCTCTCTCCGGCTCCCGGAGACGAAGAAGCTGCTTCTTCGCGCAAAGACGATTCTGCCGCTCACAGTGCTCTGCGGTGTGCGTCTTCTGCCGAAAGAGGTCCGGGAGCGGTGCTTAGCTCTGCAGAGCACCGTACCTTCGTCTTTAGCCTCTCTTCTCGTCTACATCTTAGCAAAAAGCTTTTCCACTCTGTCTGGCAAGGAGAAACTGTGCCAGCACAGAAAACATCTCCCATCGTGTTCTAGAGGCTGCACGGAGGTCTGCCGAGTGTTTTGCAAGAAGAGAAAGAAAGTTGTCCAAAACAGCTTGCAATCGAATGTTCATGTGAATAGAAAAGGCAGGAGAGTGGTCAGGTACTGTTTTCTCTCAGTTGGCAAGCTGCGCACACAATCGCAGTGTTGTACAGCTTGTTTCATCACCTTTGCGAAGTTGCCGCTCTCTCCGGCTCCCGGAGACGAAGAAGCTGCTTCTTCGCGCAAAGACGATTCTGCCGCTCACAGTGCTCTGCGGTGTGCGCCTTCTGCCGAAAGCGGTCCGGGAGCGGTGCTTAGCTCTGCAGAGCACCGTACCTTCGTCTTTAGCCTCTCTTCTCGTCTACATCTTAGCAAAAAGCTTTTCCACTCTGTCTGGCAAGGAGAAACTGTGCCAGCACAGAAAACATCTCCCATCGTGTTCTAGAGGCTGCACGGAGGTCTGCCGAGGATTTTGCAAGAAGAGAAAGAAAGTTGTCCAAAACAGCTTGCAATCGAATGTTCATGTGAATAGAAAAGGCAGGAGAGTGGTCAGGTACTGTTTTCTCTCAGTTGGCAAGCTGCGCACACAATCGCAGTGTTGTACAGCTTGTTTCATCACCTTTGCGAAGTTGCCGCTCTCTCCGGCTCCCGGAGACGAAGAAGCTGCTTCTTCGCGCAAAGACGATTCTGCCGCTCACAGTGCTCTGCGGTGTGCGCCTTCTGCCGAAAGAGGTCCGGGAGCGGTGCTTAGCTCTGCAGAGCACCGTACCTTCGTCTTTAGCCTCTCTTCTCGTCTACATCTTAGCAAAAAGCTTTTCCACTCTGTCTGGCAAGGAGAAACTGTGCCAGCACAAAAAACATCTCCCATCGTCTTCTAGAGGCTGCACGGAGGTCTGCCGAGTGTTTTGCAAGAAGAGAAAGAAAGTTGTCCAAAACAGCTTCCAATCGAATGTTCATGTGAATAGAAAAGGCAGGAGAGTGGTCAGGTACTGTTTTCTCTCAGTTGGCAAGCTGCGCACACAATCGCAGTGTTGTACAGCTTGTTTCATCACCTTTGCGAAGTTGCCGCTCTCTCCGGCTCCCGGAGACGAAGAAGCTGCTTCTTCGCGCAAAGACGATTCTGCCGCTCACAGTGCTCTGCGGTGTGCGCCTTCTGCCGAAAGCGGTCCGGGAGCGGTGCTTAGCTCTGCAGAGCACCGTACCTTCGTCTTTAGCCTCTCTTCTCGTCTACATCTTAGCAAAAAGCTTTTCCACTCTGTCTGGCAAGGAGAAACTGTGCCAGCACAGAAAACATCTCCCATCGTGTTCTAGAGGCTGCACGGAGGTCTGCCGAGGATTTTGCAAGAAGAGAAAGAAAGTTGTCCAAAACAGCTTGCAATCGAATGTTCATGTGAATAGAAAAGGCAGGAGAGTGGTCAGGTACTGTTTTCTCTCAGTTGGCAAGCTGCGCACACAATCGCAGTGTTGTACAGCTTGTTTCATCACCTTTGCGAAGTTGCCGCTCTCTCCGGCTCCCGGAGACGAAGAAGCTGCTTCTTCGCGCAAAGACGATTCTGCCGCTCACAGTGCTCTGCGGTGTGCGCCTTCTGCCGAAAGAGGTCGGGAGCGGTGCTTAGCTCTGCAGAGCACCGTACCTTCGTCTTTAGCCTCTCTTCTCGTCTACATCTTAGCAAAAAGCTTTTCCACTCTGTCTGGCAAGGAGAAACTGTGCCAGCACAAAAAACATCTCCCATCGTCTTCTAGAGGCTGCACGGAGGTCTGCCGAGTGTTTTGCAAGAAGAGAAAGAAAGTTGTCCAAAACAGCTTCCAATCGAATGTTCATGTGAATAGAAAAGGCAGGAGAGTGGTCAGGTACTGTTTTCTCTCAGTTCGGCAAGCTGCGCACACAATCGCAGTGTTGTACAGCTTGTTCATCACCTTTGGCCGAAGTTGCCGCTCTCTCCGGCTCCCGGAGACGAAGAAGCTGCTTCTTCGCGCAAAGACGATTCTGCCGCTCACAGTGCTCTGCGGTGGTGCGCCTTCTGCGAAAGCGGGTCCGGGAGCGGTGCTTAGCTCTGCTGAGCACCGTACCTTCGTCTTTAGCCTCTCTTCTCGTCTACATCTTAGCAAAAGCTTTTTCCACTCTGTCTGGCAAGGAGAAACTGTGCCAGCACAGAAAACATCTCCCATCGTCTTCTAGAGGCTGCACGGAGGTCTGCCGAGTGTTTTGCAAGAAGAGAAAAGAAAGGTTGTCCAAAACAGCTTGCAATCGAATGTTCATGTGAATAGAAAAGGCAGGAGAGTGGTCAGGTACTGTTTTCTCTCAGTTGGCAAGCTGCGCACACATCGCAGTGTTGTACAGCTTGTTTCATCACCTTTGCCAAGTTGCCGCTCTCTCCGGCTCCCGAGACGAAGAAGCTGCTTCTTCGCGCAAAGACGATTCTGCCGCTCACAGTGCTCTGCGGTGTGCGCCTTCTGCCGAAAGAGGTCCGGGAGCGGTGCTTAGCTCTGCAGAGCACCGTACCTTCGTCTTTAGCCTCTCTTCTCGTCTACATCTTAGCAAAAGCTTTTCCACTCTGTCTGGCAAGGAGAAACTGTGCCAGCACAGAAAACATCTCCCATCGTGTTCTAGAGGCTGCACGGAGGTCTGCCGAGCGTTTTGCAAGAAGAGAAAGAAGTTGTCCAAAACAGCTTGCAATCGAATGTTCATGTGAATAGAAAAGCAGGAGAGGTGGTCAGATACTGTTTTCTCTCAGTTTGGCAAGCTGCGCACACAATCGCAGTGTTGTACAGCCTTGTTTCATCACCTTTGCCAAGTTGCCGCTCTCTCCGGCTCCCGGAGACGAAGAAGCTGCTTCTTCGCGCAAAAGACGATTCTGCCGCTCACAGTGCTCTGGCGGTGTGCGCCTTCTGCCGAAAGACGCCCGGGAGCGGTGCTTAGCTCTCTGCAGAGCACCGTACCTTCGTCTTTAGCCTCTCTCTCTCGTCTACATCTTAGCAAAAAGCTTTTCCACTCTGTCTGGCAAGGAGAAACTGTGCCAGCACAGAAAACATCTCCCATCGTGTTCTAGAGGCTGCACGGAGGTCTGCCGAGTGTTTTGCAAGAGAGAAAGAAGTTGTCCAAAACAGCTTGCAATCGAATGTTCATGTGAATAGAAAAGGCAGGAGAGTGGTCAGGTACTGTTTTCTCTCAGTTGGCAAGCTGCGCACACAATCGCAGTGTTGTACAGCTTGTTTCATCACCTTTGCGAAGCTGCCGCTCTCTCCGGCTCCCGGAGACGAAGACGCTGCTTCTTCGCGCAAAGACGATTCTGCGCTCACAGTGCTCTGCGGTGTGCGCCTTCTGCCGAAAGACGCCCGGGAGCGGTGCTTAGCTCTGCAGAGCACCGTACCTTCGTCTTTAGCCTCTCTTCTCGTCTACATCTTAGCAAAAAGCTTTTCCACTCTGTCTGGCAAGGAGAAACTGTGCCAGCACAGAAAACATCTCCCATCGTGTTCTAGAGGCTGCACGGAGGTCTGCCGAGGATTTTGCAAGAAGAGAAAGAAGTGTCCAAAACAGCTTGCAATCGAATGTCATGTGAATAGAAAAGGCAGGAGAGTGGTCAGGTACTGTTTTCTCTCAGTTGGCAAGCTGCGCACACAATCGCAGTGTTGTACAGCTTGTTTCATCACCTTGCGAAGTTGCCGCTCTCTCCGGCTCCCGGAGACGAAGAAGCTGCTTCTTCGCGCAAAGACGATTCTGCCGCTCACAGTGCTCTGCGGTGTGCGCCTTCTGCCGAAAGCGGTCCGGGAGCGGTGCTTAGCTCTGCAGAGCACCGTACCTTCGTCTTAGCCTCTCTTCTCGTCTACATCTTAGCAAAAAGCTTTTCCACTCTGTCTGGCAAGGAGAAACTTTGCCAGCACAAAAAACATCTCTCATCGTGTTCTAGAGGCTGCACGGAGGTCTGCAGAGTGTTTTGCAAGAAGAGAAAGAAAGTTGTCGAAAACAGCCTTGCAATCGAATGTTCATGTGAATAGAAAAGGCAGGAGGAGTGGTCAGGTACTGTTTTCTCTCAGTTGGCAAGCTGCGCACACAATCGCAGTGTTGTACAGCTTGTTTCATCACCTTTGCGAAGTTGCCGCTCTCTCCGGCTCCCGGAGACGAAGAAGCTGCTTCTTCGCGCAAAGACGATTCTGCCGCTCACAGTGCTCTGCGGTGTGCGTCTTCTGCCGAAAGAGGTCCGGGAGCGGTGCTTAGCTCTGCAGAGCCACCGTACCTTCGTCTTAGCCTCTCTTCTCGTCTACATCTTAGCAAAAAGCTTTTCCACTCTGTCTGGCAAGGAGAAACTGTGTGCCAGCACAGAAAACATCTCCCATCGTGTTCTAGAGGCCTGCACGGAGGTCTGCGAGTGTTTTGCAAGAAGAGAAAGAAAGTTGTCCAAAACAGCTTGCAATCGAATGTTCATGTGAATAGAAAGGCAGGAGAGTGGTCAGGTACTGTTTTCTCTCAGTGGCAAGCTGCGCACACAATCGCAGTGTTTGTACAGCTTGTTTCATCACCTTTGCGAAGTTGCCGCTCTCTCCGGCTCCCGGAGACGAAGAAGCTGCTTCTTCGCGCAAAGACGATTCTGCCGCTCACAGTGCTCTGCGGTGTGCACCTTCTGCCGAAAGCGGTCCGGGAGCGGTGCTTAGCTCTGCAGAGCACCGTACCTTCGTCTTTAGCCTCTCTTCTCGTCTACATCTTAGCAAAAAGCTTTTCCACTCTGTCTGGCAAGGAGAAACTGTGCCAGCACAGAAAACATCTCCCATCGTGTTCTAGAGGCTGCACGGAGGTCTGCCGAGTGTTTTGCAAGAAGAGAAAGAAAGTTGTCCAAAACAGCTTGCAATCGAATGTTCATGTGAATAGAAAAGGCAGGAGAGTGGTCAGGTACTGTTTTCTCTCAGTTGGCAAGCTGCGCACACAATCGCAGTGTTGTACAGCTTGTTTCATCACCTTTGCCAAGTTGCCGCTCTCTCCGGCTCCCGGAGACGAAGAAGCTGCTTCTTCGCGCAAAGACGATTCTGCGCTCACAGTGCTCTGCGGTGTGCGCCTTCTGCCGAAAGACGCCCGGGAGCGGTGCTTAGCTCTGCAGAGCACCGTACCTTCGTCTTTAGCCTCTCTTCTCGTCTACATCTTAGCAAAAGCTTTTTCCCACTCTGTCTGGCAAGGAGAAACTGTGCCAGCACAGAAAACATCTCCCATCGTGTTCTAGAGGCTGCACGGAGGTCTGCCGAGTGTTTTGCAAGAAGAGAAAGAAAGTTGTCCAAAACAGCTTGCAATCGAATGTTCATGTGAATAGAAAAGGCAGGAGAGTGGTCAGGTACTGTTTTCTCTCACTTGGCAAGCTGCGCACACAATCGCAGTGTTGTACAGCTTGTTTCATCACCTTTGCGAAGCTGCCGCTCTCTCCGGCTCCCGGAGACGAAGAAGCTGCTTCTTCGCGCAAAGACGATTCTGCCGCTCACAGTGCTCTGCGGTGTGCGCCTTCTGCCTCTGGAAAGACGCCCGGGAGCGGTGCTTAGCTCTGCAGAGCACCGTACCTTCGTCTTTAGCCTCTCTTCTCGTCTACATCTTAGCAAAAAGCTTTTCCACTCTGTCTGGCAAGGAGAAACTGTGCCAGCACAAAAAACATCTCCCATCGTGTTCTAGAGGCTGCACGGAGGTCTGCCGAGGGATTTTGCAAGAAGAGAAAGAAAGTTGTCCAAAACAGCTTGCAATCGAATGTTCATGTGAATAGAAAAGGCAGGAGAGTGGTCAGGTACTGTTTTCTCTCAGTTGGCAAGCTGCGCACACAATCGCAGTGTTGTACAGCTTGTTTCATCACCTTTGCGAAGTTGCCGCTCACTCCGGCTCCCGGAGACGAAGAAGCTGCTTCTATCGCGCAAAGACGATTCTGCCGCTCACAGTGCTCTGCGGTGTGCGCCTTCTGCCGAATGAGGCCCGGGAGCTGTGGTTTGCTCTGCAGAGCACCATACCTGCTTCTTTAGCCTCTCTTCTCGTCTACATCTTAGCAAAAAGCTTTTCCACTCTGTCTGGCAAGGAGAAACTTTGCCAGCACAAAAAACAATCTCCCATCGTGTTCTAGAGGCTGCACGGAGGTCTGCAGAGTGTTTTGCAAGAGAGAAAGAAAGTTGTCCAAAACAGCTTGCAATCGAATGTTCAAGGTGATTAGAAAAGGCAGGAGAGTGGTCAGGTACTGTTTTCTCTCAGTTGGCAAGCTGCGCACACAATCGCAGTGTTGTACAGCTTGTTTCATCACCTTTGCGAAGTTGCCGCTCTCTCCGGCTCCCGGAGACGAAGAAGCTGCTTCTTCGCGCAAAGACGATTCTGCCGCTCACAGTGCTCTGCGGTGTGCGTCTTCTGCCGAAGAGGTCCGGGAGCGGTGCTTAGCTCTGCAGAGCACCGTACCTTCGTCTTTAGCCTCTCTTCTCGTCTACATCTTAGCAAAAAGCTTTTCACTCTGTCTGGCAAGGAGAAACTGTGCCAGCACAGAAAACATCTCCCATCGTGTTCTAGAGGCTGCACGGAGGTCTGCCGAGTGTTTTTGCAAGAAGAGAAAGAAAGTTGTCCAAAACAGCTTGGCAATCGAATGTTCATGTGAATAGAAAAGGCAGGAGAGTGGTCAGGTACTGTTTCTCTCAGTTGCAAGCTGCGCACACAAATCGCAGTGTTGTACAGCTTGTTTTCATCACCTTTGCGAAGTTGCCGCTCTCTCCGGCTCCCGGAGACGAAGAAGCTGCTTCTTCGCGCAAAGACGATTCTGCCGCTCACAGTGCTCTGCGGTGTGCGCCTAGTCTGCCGAAAGAGGTCCCGGGAGCGGTGCTTAGCTCTGCAGAGCACCGTACCTTCGTCTTTAGCCTCTCTTCTCGTCTACATCTTAGCAAAAAGCTTTTCCACTCTTTCTGGCAAGGAGAAACTGTGCCAGCACAGAAAACATCTCCCATCGTGTTCTAGAGGCTGGCACGGAGGTCTGCGGAGTCTTTCGCTAGAAGAGAAAGAAAGTTGTCCAAAGCAGCTTCCAAACGAATGTTCATGTGAATAGAAAATGGCAGGAGAGTGGTCAGGTACTGTTTTCTCTCAGTTGGCAAGCTGCGCACACAATCGCAGTGTTGTACAGCTTGTTTCATCACCTTTGCGAAGTTGCCGCTCTCTCCGGCTCCCGGAGACGAAGAAGCTGCTTCTTCGCGCAAAGACGATTCTGCCGCTCACAGTGCTCTGCGGTGTGCGCCTTCTGCCGAAAGACGCCCGGGAGCGGTGCTTAGCTCTGCAGAGCACCGTACCTTCGTCTTTAGCCTCTCTTCTCGTCTACATCTTAGCAAAAAGCTTTTCCACTCTGTCTGGCAAGGAGAAACTGTGCCAGCAGCACAGAAAACATCTCCCATCGTGTTCTAGAGGCTGCACGGAGGTCTGCCGAGTGTTTTGCAAGAAGAGAAAGAAAGTTGTCCAAAACAGCTTGCAATCGAATGTTCATGTGAATAGAAAAGGCAGGAGAGTGGTCAGGTACTGTTTTCTCTCAGTTGGCAAGCTGCGCACACAATCGCAGTGTTGTACAGCTTGTTTCATCACCTTTGCGAAGTTGCCGCTCTCTCCGGCTCCCGGAGACGAAGAAGCTGCTTCTTCGCGCAAAGACGATTCTGCCGCTCACAGTGCTCTGCGGTGTGCGCCTTCTGCGAAAGAGGTCCGGGAGCGGTGCTTAGCTCTGCAGAGCACCGTACCTTCGTCTTTAGCCTCTCTTCTCGTCTACATCTTAGCAAAAAGCTTTTCCACTCTGTCTGGCAAGGAGAAACTGTGCCAGCACAGAAAACATCTCCCATCGTGTTCTAGAGGCTGCACGGAGGTCTGCGGAGTCTTTCGCTAGAAGAGAAAGAAAGTTGTCCAAAGCAGCTTGCAATCGAATGTTCATGTGAATAGAAAAGGCAGGAGAGTGGTCAGGTACTGTTTTCTCTCAGTTGGCAAGCTGCGCACACAATCGCAGTGTTGTACAGCTTGTTTCATCACCTTTGCGAAGTTGCCGCTCTCTCCGGCTCCGGAGACGAAGAAGCTGCCTTCTTCGCGCAAAGACGATTCTGCCGCTCACAGTGCTCTGCGGTGTGCGCCTTCTGCCGAAAGAGGTCCGGGAGCGGTGCTTAGCTCTTGCAGAGCACCGTACCTTCGTCTTTAGCCTCTCTTCTCGTCTACATCTTAGCAAAAAGCTTTTCCACTCTGTCCTGGCAAGGAGAAACTGTGCCAGCACAGAAAACATCTCCATCGTGTTCTAGAGGCTGCACGGAGGTCTGCAGAGTGTTTTGCAAGAAGAGAAAGAAAGTTGTCCAAACAGCTTGCAATCGAATGTTCATGTGAATAGAAAAGGCAGGAGAGTGGTCAGGTACTGTTTTCTCTCAGTTGGCAAGCTGCGCACACAATCGCAGTGTTGTACAGCTTGTTTCATCACCTTAGCGAAGTTGCCGCTCTCTCGGCTCCCGGAGACGAAGAAGCTGCTTCTTCGCGCAAAGACGATTCTGCGCTCACAGTGCTCTGCGGTGTGCGCCTTCTGCCGAAAGACGCCCGGGAGCGGTGCTTAGCTCTGCAGAGCACCGCACCTTCGTCTTTAGCCTCTCTTCTCGTCTACATCTTAGCAAAAAGCTTTTCCACTCTGTCTGGCAAGGAGAAACTGTGCCAGCACAGAAAACATCTCCCATCGTCTTCTAGAGGCTGCACCGGAGGTCTGCGGAGTCTT
>NW_026536256.1:0-110797 GCF_028551555.1 Melozone crissalis | reverse complement strand
CCCTAACCCTAACCCTAACCCTAACCCTAACCCTAACCCTAACCCTAACCCTAACCCTAACCCTAACCCTAACCCTAACCCTAACCCTAACCCTAACCCTAACCCTAACCCTAACCCTAACCCTAACCCTAACCCTAACCCTAACCCTAACCCTAACCCTAACCCTAACCCTAACCCTAACCCTAACCCTAACCCTAACCCTAACCCTAACCCTAACCCTAACCCTAACCCTAACCCTAACCCTAACCCTAACCCTAACCCTAACCCTAACCCTAACCCTAACCCTAACCCTAACCCTAACCCTAACCCTAACCCTAACCCTAACCCTAACCCTAACCCTAACCCTAACCCTAACCCTAACCCTAACCCTAACCCTAACCCTAACCCTAACCCTAACCCTAACCCTAACCCTAACCCTAACCCTAACCCTAACCCTAACCCTAACCCTAACCCTAACCCTAACCCTAACCCTAACCCTAACCCTAACCCTAACCCTAACCCTAACCCTAACCCTAACCCTAACCCTAACCCTAACCCTAACCCTAACCCTAACCCTAACCCTAACCCTAACCCTAACCCTAACCCTAACCCTAACCCTAACCCTAACCCTAACCCTAACCCTAACCCTAACCCTAACCCTAACCCTAACCCTAACCCTAACCCTAACCCTAACCCTAACCCTAACCCTAACCCTAACCCTAACCCTAACCCTAACCCAACCCCCTAACCCTAACCCAACCCTAACCCTAACCCTAACCCTAACCCTAACCCTAACCCTAACCCTAACCCTAACCCTAACCCTAACCCTAACCCTAACCCTAACCCTAACCCTAACCCTAACCCTAACCCTAACCCTAACCCTAACCCTAACCCTAACCCTAACCCTAACCCTAACCCTAACCCTAACCCTAACCCTAACCCTAACCCTAACCCTAACCCTAACCCTAACCCTAACCCTAACCCTAACCCTAACCCTAACCCTAACCCTAACCCTAACCCTAACCCTAACCCTAACCCTAACCCTAACCCTAACCCTAACCCTAACCCTAACCCTAACCCTAACCCTAACCCTAACCCTAACCCTAACCCTAACCCTAACCCTAACCCTAACCCTAACCCTAACCCTAACCCTAACCCTAACCCTAACCCTAACCCTAACCCTAACCCTAACCCTAACCCTAACCCTAACCCTAACCCTAACCCTAACCCTAACCCTAACCCTAACCCTAACCCTAACCCTAACCCTAACCCTAACCCTAACCCTAACCCTAACCCTAACCCTAACCCTAACCCTAACCCTAACCCTAACCCTAACCCTAACCCTAACCCTAACCCTAACCCTAACCCTAACCCTAACCCTAACCCTAACCCTAACCCTAACCCTAACCCTAACCCTAACCCTAACCCTAACCCTAACCCTAACCCTAACCCTAACCCTAACCCTAACCCTAACCCTAACCCTAACCCTAACCCTAACCCTAACCCTAACCCTAACCCTAACCCTAACCCTAACCCTAACCCTAACCCTAACCCTAACCCTAACCCTAACCCTAACCCTAACCCTAACCCTAACCCTAACCCTAACCCTAACCCTAACCCTAACCCTAACCCTAACCCTAACCCTAACCCTAACCCTAACCCTAACCCTAACCCTAACCCTAACCCTAACCCTAACCCTAACCCTAACCCTAACCCTAACCCTAACCCTAACCCTAACCCTAACCCTAACCCTAACCCTAACCCTAACCCTAACCCTAACCCTAACCCTAACCCTAACCCTAACCCTAACCCTAACCCTAACCCTAACCCTAACCCTAACCCTAACCCTAACCCTAACCCTAACCCTAACCCTAACCCTAACCCTAACCCTAACCCTAACCCTAACCCTAACCCTAACCCTAACCCTAACCCTAACCCTAACCCTAACCCTAACCCTAACCCTAACCCTAACCCTAACCCTAACCCTAACCCTAACCCTAACCCTAACCCTAACCCTAACCCTAACCCTAACCCTAACCCTAACCCTAACCCTAACCCTAACCCTAACCCTAACCCTAACCCTAACCCTAACCCTAACCCTAACCCTAACCCTAACCCTAACCCTAACCCTAACCCTAACCCTAACCCTAACCCTAACCCTAACCCTAACCCTAACCCTAACCCTAACCCTAACCCTAACCCTAACCCTAACCCTAACCCTAACCCTAACCCTAACCCTAACCCTAACCCTAACCCTAACCCTAACCCTAACCCTAACCCTAACCCTAACCCTAACCCTAACCCTAACCCTAACCCTAACCCTAACCCTAACCCTAACCCTAACCCTAACCCTAACCCTAACCCTAACCCTAACCCTAACCCTAACCCTAACCCTAACCCTAACCCTAACCCTAACCCTAACCCTAACCCTAACCCTAACCCTAACCCTAACCCTAACCCTAACCCTAACCCTAACCCTAACCCTAACCCTAACCCTAACCCTAACCCTAACCCTAACCCTAACCCTAACCCTAACCCTAACCCTAACCCTAACCCTAACCCTAACCCTAACCCTAACCCTAACCCTAACCCTAACCCTAACCCTAACCCTAACCCTAACCCTAACCCTAACCCTAACCCTAACCCTAACCCTAACCCTAACCCTAACCCTAACCCTAACCCTAACCCTAACCCTAACCCTAACCCTAACCCTAACCCTAACCCTAACCCTAACCCTAACCCTAACCCTAACCCTAACCCTAACCCTAACCCTAACCCTAACCCTAACCCTAACCCTAACCCTAACCCTAACCCTAACCCTAACCCTAACCCTAACCCTAACCCTAACCCTAACCCTAACCCTAACCCTAACCCTAACCCTAACCCTAACCCTAACCCTAACCCTAACCCTAACCCTAACCCTAACCCTAACCCTAACCCTAACCCTAACCCTAACCCTAACCCTAACCCTAACCCTAACCCTAACCCTAACCCTAACCCTAACCCTAACCCTAACCCTAACCCTAACCCTAACCCTAACCCTAACCCTAACCCTAACCCTAACCCTAACCCTAACCCTAACCCTAACCCTAACCCTAACCCTAACCCTAACCCTAACCCTAACCCTAACCCTAACCCTAACCCTAACCCTAACCCTAACCCTAACCCTAACCCTAACCCTAACCCTAACCCTAACCCTAACCCTAACCCTAACCCTAACCCTAACCCTAACCCTAACCCTAACCCTAACCCTAACCCTAACCCTAACCCTAACCCTAACCCTAACCCTAACCCTAACCCTAACCCTAACCCTAACCCTAACCCTAACCCTAACCCTAACCCTAACCCTAACCCTAACCCTAACCCTAACCCTAACCCTAACCCTAACCCTAACCCTAACCCTAACCCTAACCCTAACCCTAACCCTAACCCTAACCCTAACCCTAACCCTAACCCTAACCCTAACCCTAACCCTAACCCTAACCCTAACCCTAACCCTAACCCTAACCCTAACCCTAACCCTAACCCTAACCCTAACCCTAACCCTAACCCTAACCCTAACCCTAACCCTAACCCTAACCCTAACCCTAACCCTAACCCTAACCCTAACCCTAACCCTAACCCTAACCCTAACCCTAACCCTAACCCTAACCCTAACCCTAACCCTAACCCTAACCCTAACCCTAACCCTAACCCTAACCCTAACCCTAACCCTAACCCTAACCCTAACCCTAACCCTAACCCTAACCCTAACCCTAACCCTAACCCTAACCCTAACCCTAACCCTAACCCTAACCCTAACCCTAACCCTAACCCTAACCCTAACCCTAACCCTAACCCTAACCCTAACCCTAACCCTAACCCTAACCCTAACCCTAACCCTAACCCTAACCCTAACCCTAACCCTAACCCTAACCCTAACCCTAACCCTAACCCTAACCCTAACCCTAACCCTAACCCTAACCCTAACCCTAACCCTAACCCTAACCCTAACCCTAACCCTAACCCTAACCCTAACCCTAACCCTAACCCTAACCCTAACCCTAACCCTAACCCTAACCCTAACCCTAACCCTAACCCTAACCCTAACCCTAACCCTAACCCTAACCCTAACCCTAACCCTAACCCTAACCCTAACCCTAACCCTAACCCTAACCCTAACCCTAACCCTAACCCTAACCCTAACCCTAACCCTAACCCTAACCCTAACCCTAACCCTAACCCTAACCCTAACCCTAACCCTAACCCTAACCCTAACCCTAACCCTAACCCTAACCCTAACCCTAACCCTAACCCTAACCCTAACCCTAACCCTAACCCTAACCCTAACCCTAACCCTAACCCTAACCCTAACCCTAACCCTAACCCTAACCCTAACCCTAACCCTAACCCTAACCCTAACCCTAACCCTAACCCTAACCCTAACCCTAACCCTAACCCTAACCCTAACCCTAACCCTAACCCTAACCCTAACCCTAACCCTAACCCTAACCCTAACCCTAACCCTAACCCTAACCCTAACCCTAACCCTAACCCTAACCCTAACCCTAACCCTAACCCTAACCCTAACCCTAACCCTAACCCTAACCCTAACCCTAACCCTAACCCTAACCCTAACCCTAACCCTAACCCTAACCCTAACCCTAACCCTAACCCTAACCCTAACCCTAACCCTAACCCTAACCCTAACCCTAACCCTAACCCTAACCCTAACCCTAACCCTAACCCTAACCCTAACCCTAACCCTAACCCTAACCCTAACCCTAACCCTAACCCTAACCCTAACCCTAACCCTAACCCTAAC
Organism: Melozone crissalis; assembly: GCF_028551555.1. Lineage (NCBI taxonomy): Eukaryota > Metazoa > Chordata > Aves > Passeriformes > Passerellidae > Melozone > Melozone crissalis. The sequence continues at coordinate 106,014 of NW_026536256.1, read as the reverse complement.
CCTAACCCTAACCCTAACCCTAACCCTAACCCTAACCCTAACCCTAACCCTAACCCTAACCCTAACCCTAACCCTAACCCTAACCCTAACCCTAACCCTAACCCTAACCCTAACCCTAACCCTAACCCTAACCCTAACCCTAACCCTAACCCTAACCCTAACCCTAACCCTAACCCTAACCCTAACCCTAACCCTAACCCTAACCCTAACCCTAACCCTAACCCTAACCCTAACCCTAACCCTAACCCTAACCCTAACCCTAACCCTAACCCTAACCCTAACCCTAACCCTAACCCTAACCCTAACCCTAACCCTAACCCTAACCCTAACCCTAACCCTAACCCTAACCCTAACCCTAACCCTAACCCTAACCCTAACCCTAACCCTAACCCTAACCCTAACCCTAACCCTAACCCTAACCCTAACCCTAACCCTAACCCTAACCCTAACCCTAACCCTAACCCTAACCCTAACCCTAACCCTAACCCTAACCCTAACCCTAACCCTAACCCTAACCCTAACCCTAACCCTAACCCTAACCCTAACCCTAACCCTAACCCTAACCCTAACCCTAACCCTAACCCTAACCCTAACCCTAACCCTAACCCTAACCCTAACCCTAACCCTAACCCTAACCCTAACCCTAACCCTAACCCTAACCCTAACCCTAACCCTAACCCTAACCCTAACCCTAACCCTAACCCTAACCCTAACCCTAACCCTAACCCTAACCCTAACCCTAACCCTAACCCTAACCCTAACCCTAACCCTAACCCTAACCCTAACCCTAACCCTAACCCTAACCCTAACCCTAACCCTAACCCTAACCCTAACCCTAACCCTAACCCTAACCCTAACCCTAACCCTAACCCTAACCCTAACCCTAACCCTAACCCTAACCCTAACCCTAACCCTAACCCTAACCCTAACCCTAACCCTAACCCTAACCCTAACCCTAACCCTAACCCTAACCCTAACCCTAACCCTAACCCTAACCCTAACCCTAACCCTAACCCTAACCCTAACCCTAACCCTAACCCTAACCCTAACCCTAACCCTAACCCTAACCCTAACCCTAACCCTAACCCTAACCCTAACCCTAACCCTAACCCTAACCCTAACCCTAACCCTAACCCTAACCCTAACCCTAACCCTAACCCTAACCCTAACCCTAACCCTAACCCTAACCCTAACCCTAACCCTAACCCTAACCCTAACCCTAACCCTAACCCTAACCCTAACCCTAACCCTAACCCTAACCCTAACCCTAACCCTAACCCTAACCCTAACCCTAACCCTAACCCTAACCCTAACCCTAACCCTAACCCTAACCCTAACCCTAACCCTAACCCTAACCCTAACCCTAACCCTAACCCTAACCCTAACCCTAACCCTAACCCTAACCCTAACCCTAACCCTAACCCTAACCCTAACCCTAACCCTAACCCTAACCCTAACCCTAACCCTAACCCTAACCCTAACCCTAACCCTAACCCTAACCCTAACCCTAACCCTAACCCTAACCCTAACCCTAACCCTAACCCTAACCCTAACCCTAACCCTAACCCTAACCCTAACCCTAACCCTAACCCTAACCCTAACCCTAACCCTAACCCTAACCCTAACCCTAACCCTAACCCTAACCCTAACCCTAACCCTAACCCTAACCCTAACCCTAACCCTAACCCTAACCCTAACCCTAACCCTAACCCTAACCCTAACCCTAACCCTAACCCTAACCCTAACCCTAACCCTAACCCTAACCCTAACCCTAACCCTAACCCTAACCCTAACCCTAACCCTAACCCTAACCCTAACCCTAACCCTAACCCTAACCCTAACCCTAACCCTAACCCTAACCCTAACCCTAACCCTAACCCTAACCCTAACCCTAACCCTAACCCTAACCCTAACCCTAACCCTAACCCTAACCCTAACCCTAACCCTAACCCTAACCCTAACCCTAACCCTAACCCTAACCCTAACCCTAACCCTAACCCTAACCCTAACCCTAACCCTAACCCTAACCCTAACCCTAACCCTAACCCTAACCCTAACCCTAACCCTAACCCTAACCCTAACCCTAACCCTAACCCTAACCCTAACCCTAACCCTAACCCTAACCCTAACCCTAACCCTAACCCTAACCCTAACCCTAACCCTAACCCTAACCCTAACCCTAACCCTAACCCTAACCCTAACCCTAACCCTAACCCTAACCCTAACCCTAACCCTAACCCTAACCCTAACCCTAACCCTAACCCTAACCCTAACCCTAACCCTAACCCTAACCCTAACCCTAACCCTAACCCTAACCCTAACCCTAACCCTAACCCTAACCCTAACCCTAACCCTAACCCTAACCCTAACCCTAACCCTAACCCTAACCCTAACCCTAACCCTAACCCTAACCCTAACCCTAACCCTAACCCTAACCCTAACCCTAACCCTAACCCTAACCCTAACCCTAACCCTAACCCTAACCCTAACCCTAACCCTAACCCTAACCCTAACCCTAACCCTAACCCTAACCCTAACCCTAACCCTAACCCTAACCCTAACCCTAACCCTAACCCTAACCCTAACCCTAACCCTAACCCTAACCCTAACCCTAACCCTAACCCTAACCCTAACCCTAACCCTAACCCTAACCCTAACCCTAACCCTAACCCTAACCCTAACCCTAACCCTAACCCTAACCCTAACCCTAACCCTAACCCTAACCCTAACCCTAACCCTAACCCTAACCCTAACCCTAACCCTAACCCTAACCCTAACCCTAACCCTAACCCTAACCCTAACCCTAACCCTAACCCTAACCCTAACCCTAACCCTAACCCTAACCCTAACCCTAACCCTAACCCTAACCCTAACCCTAACCCTAACCCTAACCCTAACCCTAACCCTAACCCTAACCCTAACCCTAACCCTAACCCTAACCCTAACCCTAACCCTAACCCTAACCCTAACCCTAACCCTAACCCTAACCCTAACCCTAACCCTAACCCTAACCCTAACCCTAACCCTAACCCTAACCCTAACCCTAACCCTAACCCTAACCCTAACCCTAACCCTAACCCTAACCCTAACCCTAACCCTAACCCTAACCCTAACCCTAACCCTAACCCTAACCCTAACCCTAACCCTAACCCTAACCCTAACCCTAACCCTAACCCTAACCCTAACCCTAACCCTAACCCTAACCCTAACCCTAACCCTAACCCTAACCCTAACCCTAACCCTAACCCTAACCCTAACCCTAACCCTAACCCTAACCCTAACCCTAACCCTAACCCTAACCCTAACCCTAACCCTAACCCTAACCCTAACCCTAACCCTAACCCTAACCCTAACCCTAACCCTAACCCTAACCCTAACCCTAACCCTAACCCTAACCCTAACCCTAACCCTAACCCTAACCCTAACCCTAACCCTAACCCTAACCCTAACCCTAACCCTAACCCTAACCCTAACCCTAACCCTAACCCTAACCCTAACCCTAACCCTAACCCTAACCCTAACCCTAACCCTAACCCTAACCCTAACCCTAACCCTAACCCTAACCCTAACCCTAACCCTAACCCTAACCCTAACCCTAACCCTAACCCTAACCCTAACCCTAACCCTAACCCTAACCCTAACCCTAACCCTAACCCTAACCCTAACCCTAACCCTAACCCTAACCCTAACCCTAACCCTAACCCTAACCCTAACCCTAACCCTAACCCTAACCCTAACCCTAACCCTAACCCTAACCCTAACCCTAACCCTAACCCTAACCCTAACCCTAACCCTAACCCTAACCCTAACCCTAACCCTAACCCTAACCCTAACCCTAACCCTAACCCTAACCCTAACCCTAACCCTAACCCTAACCCTAACCCTAACCCTAACCCTAACCCTAACCCTAACCCTAACCCTAACCCTAACCCTAACCCTAACCCTAACCCTAACCCTAACCCTAACCCTAACCCTAACCCTAACCCTAACCCTAACCCTAACCCTAACCCTAACCCTAACCCTAACCCTAACCCTAACCCTAACCCTAACCCTAACCCTAACCCTAACCCTAACCCTAACCCTAACCCTAACCCTAACCCTAACCCTAACCCTAACCCTAACCCTAACCCTAACCCTAACCCTAACCCTAACCCTAACCCTAACCCTAACCCTAACCCTAACCCTAACCCTAACCCTAACCCTAACCCTAACCCTAACCCTAACCCTAACCCTAACCCTAACCCTAACCCTAACCCTAACCCTAACCCTAACCCTAACCCTAACCCTAACCCTAACCCTAACCCTAACCCTAACCCTAACCCTAACCCTAACCCTAACCCTAACCCTAACCCTAACCCTAACCCTAACCCTAACCCTAACCCTAACCCTAACCCTAACCCTAACCCTAACCCTAACCCTAACCCTAACCCTAACCCTAACCCTAACCCTAACCCTAACCCTAACCCTAACCCTAACCCTAACCCTAACCCTAACCCTAACCCTAACCCTAACCCTAACCCTAACCCTAACCCTAACCCTAACCCTAACCCTAACCCTAACCCTAACCCTAACCCTAACCCTAACCCTAACCCTAACCCTAACCCTAACCCTAACCCTAACCCTAACCCTAACCCTAACCCTAACCCTAACCCTAACCCTAACCCTAACCCTAACCCTAACCCTAACCCTAACCCTAACCCTAACCCTAACCCTAACCCTAACCCTAACCCTAACCCTAACCCTAACCCTAACCCTAACCCTAACCCTAACCCTAACCCTAACCCTAACCCTAACCCTAACCCTAACCCTAACCCTAACCCTAACCCTAACCCTAACCCTAACCCTAACCCTAACCCTAACCCTAACCCTAACCCTAACCCTAACCCTAACCCTAACCCTAACCCTAACCCTAACCCTAACCCTAACCCTAACCCTAACCCTAACCCTAACCCTAACCCTAACCCTAACCCTAACCCTAACCCTAACCCTAACCCTAACCCTAACCCTAACCCTAACCCTAACCCTAACCCTAACCCTAACCCTAACCCTAACCCTAACCCTAACCCTAACCCTAACCCTAACCCTAACCCTAACCCTAACCCTAACCCTAACCCTAACCCTAACCCTAACCCTAACCCTAACCCTAACCCTAACCCTAACCCTAACCCTAACCCTAACCCTAACCCTAACCCTAACCCTAACCCTAACCCTAACCCTAACCCTAACCCTAACCCTAACCCTAACCCTAACCCTAACCCTAACCCTAACCCTAACCCTAACCCTAACCCTAACCCTAACCCTAACCCTAACCCTAACCCTAACCCTAACCCTAACCCTAACCCTAACCCTAACCCTAACCCTAACCCTAACCCTAACCCTAACCCTAACCCCTAACCCCTAACCCCTAACCCCTAACCCCTAACCCCTAACCCCTAACCCCTAACCCGGTACCCCAACCCTAACCTGAGTACTCCTGAAAAAATTAATACTCCCCAAAAAATTAATACTCCTGGAAAAAGCAGTACTCTGGGAAAAAAAAGTACTCTGGAAAAAAAGGGTACTCCTGAGAAAAAGGTACTCCCGAAAAAAAGGTACTCTGGAGAAAATGGTACTCCAGGAAAAGGGGTACTCTGCAAAAAATGGTACTCTTGAAAACCCTAGTACTTAGGGTTAGGGTTAGGGTTAGGGCTAGGGCTAGGGTTAGGGATTGGGGTTAGGGTTAGGGGATTGGGGATGGGGTTAGGGTACTAATTAGGGTTAGGGTAGGGAAATGGGCAGGGGGGGTGGCATCAAGGTCGGGTCCTAATTAGGGTTAGGATAGGGAATGGGGGATGGGGATAGCTACTCTGAGTACTAATTAGCGTTAGGTAAGGGAAATGGGGTTGGGGATGTAATTAACTAGGGGGTGGACCCCACCCCCTAATTAATTAGGGGGTGTGCTCCACCCCCTTATTTGTTAGGGGGTGGTGTCCACCCCCTAATTAACTGGGGGGTGGGGTCCACCCCCTAGTTAAATGCAACCCTAGTTGTTAACATTCGCCGGTAAAATTAACCCCGATCCAAGATGGCGGCCCCCATGTCGTCACGTGACGGTTTTCTAAGATGGCGGCGGTCACGTGAGAAGGAGCAACATGGCTGCGCCCATGTTGTCACGTGGGTTCCGGTTACAAGATGGCCGCGCCCGGGTCTGGTTTCCGGCAACAACATGGCGGCGCCCAGGCGACCACGTGGTGGGGGGGACAAGATGGCGGCGCCCATGCTGTCACGTGGTTTCCGGTGGCAAGATGGCGGCGCCTTGGTGTTGCTTCCGGCAACAACATGGCCGCGCCCAGAAGGTTGCTTCCGGCAACAACAACATGGCGGCGCCCAGGGAAGCACGTGGTTTCCGGGGACAAGATGGCTGCGCCCAGGATCAATTACGTCACTTCCGGTAACATGGCGGCCGGCCGGGACCGGGGGGTTTTTTTCGGGGTTTTGGGGATTTTTGGGGGTTTTGGGGGTGCGCGCGGGGCGCGGAACGCTGTTCCGGGTCGGGCCCGGCCTGCGGCGTGGCGGGGAGGGGCTTCCGGGGCGCGGGGCGGGTGTGGGGTTTTCGGTCAGGCACTGGGAGGGACGGCTATGCCCCGGGGGGGTCCTTCCTCGGGGTGTGTCGCTCTCGTGACGTCACGCGGGGGCGCTGTGTGCTGCAATGCGGTGTGGTGGACGGCAGGGGGCGCTGTAATGGGGGGGCGCTGTAATTGCAGTACCTGAAGCGCAACAGCAGGGGGCGCTGTAATAATTGCAATACCGGGTGTGCAACAGCAGGGGGCGCTCAAACAGCGGGGCGGCGGGCAACACGTGCCGGGGGGGGATCAGCGACCGGGGGCAATGCCTCGGGGTGGGTGCTTGGATACGGGGGGTGGTGTGCAGGGGCGGGGGTGACAACTGGGGGGTGGGGGGACAACAGGGGGTGGGTGCTTGGGGGGTTGCAGGTAGGGGTGGGGGGGTGCAATACCCCAGGGGGGGATAGGGGCCTGGGTGCACAATGGGGAGGGGGTGCTTGGGTACTGGGGGTGGTGTGTAGGGGTGGCTGATGAGGCTTGAGTGGCAGCACCTGGGTGGGGGTACTAATTAGGAGGGGGTGGGGTTTCTATATACTGTATATAGTAAAAAGAAGAAAAACTATATGTCTGGTGCAGCAGTAGAAAATTTCAGGCTCCCGGGGAGTAAATGCTTTGTTTTATAATTATTTTTTTTTTTGCTTTACTCCCAGGGAGCCTGAAAGTTTCTACTGCTGCTTTTTTAAACTAAAGCTAGAAAGGAAAGTTAGAAATAGAGAGAGAAGAGAAAAAAGAGAGAGAGAAGAGGAGCGAGAGAGAGAAGAAGGAGAGAGAAAAGAAAGAGAGAAGAGAGAGAGAAGACAGGGAAAAAAAAAGAGAAGAGACAGAAAATAAGACAGAGGAGAGAGAGACAGAAGAGAGAAAGGAAAGAGAGAGAAGAGGGAGAGAGAAAGAGAGAGAAGAAGGAGAGAGAAAAGACAGAGAGACAGAAAAGAAAAAGAGAGAGACAAGAAAAAGACAGATTAGAGAGAAGAGAGAGAAAGAGAGAGAAGAGACAGAAAAAAGAGAGAAGAGAGACAGAAAAGTAAGAGAGAAAAGAAAAATAGACACAAGAGAGAGAAAAGAAAGACAGAGAAAGAGAAAAGAAAGAAAGGACAAAGAGAAAAGTAAGAGAGAGAAGAGAGAGACAGAAGACAAGACAGAGAGAGAAAGAAAAAGAGAGACACAGAAGAAAAAAGACAGAGAAAAAAAGAAGACAGAGACAAAGGAGAAGAAAACACAGACAGAGAAACCAAGACAGAGACAGAAAAGAAAAAGAGTTACAGGGAAAAAAAGTGGTTAGGGTTAGGGTTAAAGTGAAAACTCAGGGGAGAGTGAAAAAGGAAAAGACTAAGAGCAAAAAAAGACAAACTGAGGCAAAGAACACAGAGAGAAAAAGAAGGAAGAAGAGCAAGGGTGAAAGTTTTAAAGGAAAAGAAAAGGTGCAAAGCAATAGAGAGAAAAATAAAACAGAGTTACAGAAGCAGAAACAAAGGGTTAGAGACAGATGGAAGTTAAGTTAGAAATAGAAAGCAAAGTGAGGAGCAAAAGGAAGAAATAGAGCAGAAAGAAATTACAAAAAAAGACAAGAGCCACGGGGGGGGGGGGGGGGGGGGGAAGTGGGTGGGATTAGGGAAGGGCAGGGGTATCTTTATTACGGGTGATTCAACTTTATTACATTAATGTTCTTATTTACACATCAGCAAAAGACATAGAAACAGCGTACACAAATGCAAGCACAAATACAAAGCAATACAAAGCAATACAAAGCAATACAAAGCAATACAAAGCAATACAAAGCAATACAAAGCAATACAAAGCAATACAAAGCAATACAAAGCAATACAAAGCAATACAAAGCAATACAAAGCAATACAAAGCAATACAAAGCAATACAAAGCAATACAAAGCAATACAAAGCAATACAAAGATTAACACAAACTGATAACCTTTTGCTATTTCCATTACATGTTAATTTAGGGTTACAGGAAACCCAAAACAACAAAACCACAGAGAAAACAACACTCACCTACCACAGACACTCCCTTCAAATAGCACACAAACCCACCGGCCCTCTCATCACAACTACTAAATTACACCCCAGCAATCATTGGTCCTCGGGAACGTGGTTCCCAGGAGCCTCCAAAAAATCCTCCTGCCTGACAAAAACCCCGGTCCCTGGGCGGTCCGCGCCCAAACTTTGGCGATGAACGTCGCCTCGCAGACCGACCGGGACCGAGGAAAAAAAAACCCAGCCGGGGGGAAAAAAAAAAAAAAAACCCCGGCTGGGGATTTTTTATTCTAAATTTAAAAATGAGTTGAAAAACCTGAAAAGCAAAACTCATACAAGGTTACAACCCTACAGCCCTTCCACACAGACACACACACTTCCTTCAGCTAACACACAAACCCACACTCATTCACACCTCAAGCGCTCTGCCTACCCTCGGCACACATTCACGCCGCTCCTCGGGAACGCGGCTCCCGGGAGCCTCCAAAAAATCCTCCTGCCTGACGAAAACCCCGGTCCCTGGGCGGTCTGCACCCAAACTTTGGCGATGAACGTCGCCTCGCGGATCGACCGGGACCGAGGAAAAAAAAACCCAGCCGGGGGGAAAAAAAAAAAAACCCCCCGGCTGGGAATTTTTTATTCTAAATTTAAAAATGAGTTGAAAAACCTGAAAAGCAAAAGTCATACAAGGTTACAACCATACAGCCCTTCAACACACACACACACACACACTTCCTTCAGCTTACACACAAACCCACACCGATTCACACCTCGACCGCTCTGCTAACGCTCGGCACACATTCACACCGCTCCTCGGGAACGTGGTTCCCGGGAGCCTCCAAAAAATCCTCCTGCCTGACGAAAACCCCGGTCCCTGGGCGGTCTGCACCCAAACTTTGGCGATGAACGTCGCCTCGCGGACCGACCGGGACCGAGGAAAAAAAAACCCAGCCGGGGGGAAAAAAAAAAAAACCCCCCGGCTGGGGATTTTTTATTCTAAATTTAAAAATGAGTTGAAAAACCTGAAAAGCAAAACTCATACAAGGTTACAACCCTACAGCCCTTCAACACACACACACACACACTTCCTTCAGCTTACACACAAACCCACACCGATTCACACCTCAACCGCTCTGCTAACGCTCGGCACGCGTTCACGCCGCTCCTCGGGAACGTGGTTCCCGGGAGCCCTCAAAAAAATCCTCCTGCCTGACGAAAACCCCGGTCCCTGGACGGTCCGTGCCCAAACTTTGGCGATGAACGTCGCCTCGCAGACCGACCGGGACCGAGGAAAAAAAAACCCAGCCGGGGGGAAAAAAAAAAAAACCCCCCGGCTGGGGATTTTTTATTCTAAATTTAAAAATGAGTTGAAAAACCTGAAAAGCAAAACTCATACAAGGTTACAACCCTACAGCCCTTCAACACACACACACACACACACTTCCTTCAGCTTACACACAAACCCACACCGATTCACACCTCAACCGCTCTGCTAACGCTCGGCACGCGTTCACGCCGCTCCTCGGGAACGTGGTTCCCGGGAGCCTCCAAAAAATCCTCCTGCCTGACGAAAACCCCGGTCCCTGGACGGTCCGTGCCCAAACTTTGGCGATGAACGTCGCCTCGCAGACCAACCGGGACCGAGGAAAAAAAAACCCAGCCGGGGGGAAAAAAAAAAAAACCCCCCGGCTGGGGATTTTTTATTCTAAATTTAAAAATGAGTTGAAAAACCTGAAAAGCAAAAGCCACACACACAAGGTTAAATCAACTCACCATGTGCTCACACAGTCACACACGAGCAGACACAGACAGACACAACCACAAGCTGTCACACATGCTCACACACTCTTCCCGCTTACACGCTCGCTGCAGCCCTTACCTCAGACGCTGAAGATTGTGCTTCAAGACATCTTCTGGCTGCCCCTCTCTGACATCAAATGGTAGATTGGGGAAATCGGGAGCCTCGGGGACCTGTGAGACAACAGGAAGTAGTCAACAAGTGGCTTGCTGACCCAAAACTTGTCCCCGCTCTGAATTGATAAATTTTCTACCCAAAATCCCACAAAAGACAGATGAACGGGAAAATTTCTATAACAGTTCTACCTAACTGTGACTACCTGCCAGGGCAGGGCAGCTCCGACCGTAAGTGGTACAACATAAGTACGCACACTATAAGCCACTGCATACGGCGCAAGTACAGATAATATAAGGCAATGCACTTACATACATTATAAGTACATACAGTATAAGGCAACACAGGTACATACAATATAAGCCAACACAGGTACATGCAAGGTAAGTACATACAGTATAAGCCAACATAGGTACATGCAACATAAGCACATACAGTATAAGCTGATGCAGGTACACACAATATAAGCCAAGACAGGTACATGCAACGTAAGTACATACAGTATAATCCGACACAGGTACATACAATATAAGACAACACAAGTACATGCCATGTAATAACATACAGTATACCCCAACATAGATACACACGACATAAGTACATACAGTATAAGCCAACACAAGTACATACAATATAAGCCAGGACAAGTACATGCAGTATAAGCCAACATAGGTACATGCAACATAAGTACATACAGTATAAGCCGACACAGGTACATAAAATATAAGCCGACACAGGTACACGCAACCTAAGTACATACAGTAAAAGCTGACACGAGTACATACAATATAAGCCAACACAGGTACATGCAATGTAACTACATACGGTATAACCCGACACAGGTACATGCAATATAAGCCAACACAGGTACATACAGTATAAGTACATACAATTTAAGCCAACACAGGTACACGCAATATAGGTAGATAGATACAATATAAAACGGGACTTAACATAACTCTGGAAGATGAATTCCTGAGACCTATACCCTTTCAGAAGATGGAACCTATAGAACTACTGCAGTCACGTGAGGAGGGTATAAGACACCGCTCTAGAAGTCCAAGAAAATGTCGTGGGAAAAAAGGCACTACCAAAGCTGGTAGTGACAAGGAAGACAGATGAGAACATCTTCTGTAATCCTACCTGGCTCCAAGAGTAAAAATACAAAGAGGGCAGAATAAGGAAGATCCAGAAAGGCACATGAGTAGAATATAAGCGATATGGCACAGAATACTGCCGATAAAGCATCGAGATGTAAGAAAGGCCTACGACGTGAAAGACAATGGACACAGACTACGTAACACAGACACGGACAAGGTAACGCAGACGCAAATGACCTACCACAAAGACAAGTGGGAACTTTCCCCTTCGAGATCTGAGATTGCTAGCACAAGATGAGCCAGAAGCTGACGATGCCAAAGGAAAGGAAGCCCTATGATGATGGCACGTGATGATGAAATGTAGCTCACGAAAAGAAGTTAGTGTCAAACTAGTTAGGAAGTTAGGAAGACGCTCGAGAGGCTCAGCAAGCCTAGAGAAGGAAGCGGACTGCGGGATGACTGCGGCGATAGATCCGGACCCGAAGGCGAGCCCCTCGGGGGAAAGAGCCGTGACAATGCCGAGTCGAGGAAGGCTGACGACGCAAAGTTCACGAGAATACGGAGATGGCTCGGAACTGCCCTGCCCGGCAAAGGCTCTGATGAGGCTGAGGACAGACCCTCTCTCTTTACTTGCAGAGAGCCTGTCCCGCTACAGACCTCTCCGCTAAGCTGACATGAAACTGCCCCCTGTGATAGTAAAGGCTTTTCCCCTTCTCCCGACCGCTGACCCCGACACTTAGCTTTTGGAAGACGAGCGGACAAAATCCAGCCTCGGTCGGACGTGGACGTTGAGATGTTCTCGATGTGTGTCCTTCGGTGCTGCCGCTTCCGAGCTGTGGCTACGAGCCTCCTCAGGGTACCTAGGACGCAACAGAAAACGTGACTATTGCCCTCAAAAACGGTAATCGCCGGGACTCCTCCGCACCGCTGCCCCGGCTCACCTCAAAACTTGATTTGACTCCGGAGGCTGCCCAGAAGACACCTGCAAAAAGAAAATGTACACGCTTAGCATGCTGCTGCATAATGCTAGCCTATGAGTCAGCCTGCCTAAACACCGACTCACCTGCCCTCCTCTGTTCCTTGGTCACGCTTATGGCAGCGACAGCGTCTGCAAAGAAACAAAGCAAAAAAGCATGCTGAGATACTATGAAAACACAAGCTCCCTACTGTGACAAGTATGCCACACCGATACCTTAAGGTTGCACCCACCTGGCATGGGCATGCTCGGCCAAGATAGATCACAAGTGGACCGCCTAAAATAATAAAAAAAAAAAAAAAAAACCAAGAAGAGATAGTTAGAGCTGCACCAGCAACTGAGACCTCAGCAATAAAACTGCTTCTGTACGCTACATAGCACTCACCTTGCCCAGTGGCCTGGACTGCTGCTCTCTGCCTTGACTTCCTAAAAGGAAAGGCAACAGAGCTGTGACAGCCATCATTTATGCTTCCTCTAGCGAAGAAAACAGTGACCGACCTGCTTGTGGGAACCCCCTCATCCAGAATGAGCTACTCTGCCACGAATGCAATGCATCTGCACCTGAAAAAAAGTTAGAACATCCATCAAACACCTGCACGATAACTCAAAAGCTGCAAACGCTGTATGACAATCTAGGAATAGCATCTAGAGTTCAGCTACACCCCACATTACAAATTCCAAGTCCCTGGGACTTCTCCTATTGCAGCAGGCTATGCGGCAGGGCAGAGCAGCTCCGGCACAAATGTGTGCGGACACCCGTGACACGGGACAGACCGGACGTGACAAACCAAGGACACAAGACACAGACAGAAATGTCTTCGCAAGAAAAATGGCTGCAAGGACTGAGAGAATGCAAAAGAAAGATGACCGAGCTGAGACCGATGGTGAGCTAATGAGGCTCAGAGAACCCCGGAGGAAGAAGATGCTAACTGAAGGATTTATTCCAAGAACAGCAAAGATGGATGCCTAGGAATCCTACAGTCAGAAGCCTCTACCTAACCTCATAGTATTACAAGTCCTAATCCACCATAATGGATCCAGGTGGGGGAGAGCTGTCCATACAGCTCAGAACAAGACCTGACAAGACATCTGACTGGATGCTTCTAAAGACAGAAGAGAGTCTGATGCCTGTCTGAGCTCCCGAGTCAAAAGTTCTATGGCCTGGGTGCCAGGCCAAGGAATGCAGAGATCACAGATGCTAACACTGATGCCAGGGTTCCGACAGGCCCCCCAAAGGGCTAAGGTAAAAGACATAACACATAAGGCACAAGAGACAAGTGACAGAATACACACCGGGACTGCTCTGCCCTGCTGCACACCTCAGCACCGTCACCAAAAGTGAGACTTTGCTTTCATGGGGCCTAAGGGGCCACGTCATGAACATCGCCCACCTCCAAGGCGGACTCAAAAACCTCTCCCAGTAATTCGCAAACCAGCACCCTGCCTCCATCCCCTCTGTGGGTCATGGCCCTCTACTTATCTCTCAGACATCGGGGGATGCTAGTCCATGTCAGGTGCAAAAAAAGGCCACCTCGTCAGCTGGGAAGGTGTCACCTCGTCACCGCGCTGGTGTCTCTCAGACAGCTAGATTAAAGAGAAAACCAAACATCAGTGCCTGATCTTGGCACCGCATCATCCAAAACCCCACCAGTCTGCTACTCACCGTGCTCCTATAAAGGCCCAGCACATCCTAACCCTGACCCTCTGCCATGGATGCAATGCATCTGCTCCTGAAAGAAAGTGAGAACATATGTCAAACATCTGCAGGGTAACTCAAAAGCTGCAAACACCTTATGTCAGTCTAGGAATACCATCTAAAGCCCAAGTACACCCCACATTACAAATTCCAACTCCCCAGGCTTGTCCTATTGCAGCAGGCCATGCGGCAGGGCAGAGCAGCTCCGGCACAAATGTGTGCAGACACCCGTGACGCAGAACGTGACAAACAGGGGGACGTGAAACACGACACATCATGCTTGTGGTGAGGGGTTTGAGGGGGGAAGGCAAAAGGGACCCCAAAGACACACCAGGGAACACAGCTCACCGGACAACACAAGAAAGACCAGAGCTGTTCTGCACTGCCCGCCTGAAAGCTGCCATCAAAAGTAGAGCCTCTCCCTTTAGCTGTCCTAACAGGCCCTTGCAGAAGAACGCTTTTCCATTTGCTAATTTTTAAGTCTGGCCCAAGAACTCCCAACTCCCTACTCTCCCATCATCCCAGCCCCAAGCCATGGCCCCCAACTTATCTTTTGCATGATTGGTGATGGGAATCCACGTTGCACCTGAAATGAGTCTGCCTCGGAGGGCCCCGTGATGGCCTGTGAGCCTCTCAGTCACCTACAATAAAGAAAACCAAAACCGAAGTATGAGTCCAGAGTTATGTGGGCCAAATCCCACCAAGGCAGCTACTTGCCCTCCCCTGACCGTGCCCGGCTCCTTCAGGCTCCAGCTTCATCCTGATTCCGAGGCTGTGGCCTTTATTAGGAGGGGCACCTGGGTTAGAGAAGGACAAAGCTAAATGGCATTGCTGTGAGTGCAGTGGATGACCTTGTGTGCTGTAAGACATGGCAATGCCTCTGCTAGGCTTTGAAAAGCCTTGTCTGGGGGAGCCGTCAAATAAACAAATAAACACCCTTTCTCACCCTGCTGCCTGCAAACCTCCCCCCACCCACAATAACTCCCAACTGGATACCTGCTCACCCTCCCTCTCCCACTCACAATCCTCAACTCACCTGAAGCCTCAACCTCAAACAGCATCCTTGACACTGGGCAGATCCCTCTTGTGACACGATGAACCTGCAGAAAAATTGTTCTGCTTGAGACGTGAGCAATAACAACCACTTCTCTCCACTGCTCACCTTGACTGCTGGTATCCACATTTACTTCCTAAAAAGAAAGACAAAGAACAGAGCTGTAACTGAGTTGCCATAACACTTCTGCCGCGGAGACAAATGGGGCCTCACCTGCTCGGGGCAATCCCCTCACCTGGGATGGGGCCCTCTGGCAGAAATTTAAGCCATCTGAATCTGAAAAGAAAGTTAGGACAACAGTCAAACACTTGCAGGATAACGTAAGAGCTCCAGAGATCCTATGTGCATCTAAAAATCCCATCTAGATTCCAGCTACACCCCACATTACAAATTCCAAGTCCCTGGGACTTCTCCTATTGCAGCAGGCTATGCGGCAGGGCAGGGCAGAGCAACTCCGGCACAAATGTGTGCTGACACCCGTGACACAGGACAAGACGTGACAAACAAAGGGCACAAGACACAGACAGAAATCTCTTGGCAAGGAAAACGGCTGCAAGGACTGAGAGGATGCAAAAGGAGATGACCGAGCTGAGACCGATGGTGAGCTGATGAGGCTCAGAGAACCCTGGAAGATGAAGATGCTAAAATGAATGATTGATTCCAAGAACAGCAAAGATGGATAACCAGGAATCCTACAGTCAGAAGCCTGTACCTAACCTCACATTCTTACAAGTCCTAACCCGCCACAATGGATCCTGGTGGGCCATAGCGGTCCATACAGCTCAGAACAAGACCTGAAAAGACATCTGACTTGATGCTCCCAAAGAGAGAAGAGAGTCTGATACCTGACTGAGCTCCCGAGTCAAAAGTTCTATGGCCTGGGTGCCAGGCCAAGGAATGCAGACATCACAGATGCTAACAATGGTGCCAGGGTTTCTGACAGGACCCTCAAAGGGCTAAGGCAAAGAACAGGAGATACACAAACAACACATAATGCACAACAGACAAGTGACACGAGACACACCGGGACTGCTCTGCCCTGCTGCACACCTCAGCACTGTGATCAAAAGTGAGACTCTGCTTTCATGGGGCCTAAGGGGCCACTTCTTGGACACCCTCCAAACTGGACTCAAAAACCCCTCCCAGTAATTCCCAAACCAGCACTCTGCTTTCATCCCCTCAGTGGGTGGTCATGGCCCACTACTTATCTCTCAGACATCTGGGGATGCTGGTCCACGTCAGGTGCAAAGAAAGGCCATCTCGTCAGCTGGGAAGGTCCTGCTGGCGCCTGGCTGGTATCTCTCAGACAGCTGTATTAAAGAGAACCAAATATCAGGGCCTGAGCTTGGCACCGCATCGGCCAAAACCCCACCACTCTGCTACTCACCGCGCTCCTAAGAAGGCCCGGCACCTCCTAACCCTGTCCCACTGCCATTGATGAAATGCATCTGCACCTGAAATAAAGTGAGAACATATGTGAAACACCTGCAGGACAACTCAAAAGTTGCAAACACCTGATGTCAATCTAGGAACAGCATCTAGAGCCCAAGTACAGCCCACATTACTAATTCCAACTCCCCAGGCCTGTCCCCATTGCAGCAGGCCATGCGGCAGGGCAGAACAGCTCCGGCACAAATGTCTGCAGACACGCGTGACGCAGAACGTGACAAACAGGGGGACGTGAAACACGACACATCATGCTTGTGGTGAGGGGTTTGAGGGGGGAAGGCAAAAGGGACCCCAAAGACACACCAGGGAACACGGCACACCGGACAACAAGACACAGACCGGAGCTGTTCTGCACTGCCCGCCTGAAAGCTGCCATCAAAAGTAGAGCCTCTCCCTTTAGCTGTCCTAAGAAGCCCTCGGAGAAGAATGCTTTTCCCTCTGCTAAATTTTAAACCTGTCGCAAGAACTCCCAACCCTCTACTCTCCCATTATCCCATCTCCAGGCCATGGCCCCTGACTTATCTTTTGGATGATCGGTGATGTGGATCCACGTTGCACCTGAAATGAGTCTGCCTCGGAGGGCCCCGTGATGGCCTGTGAGCCTCTGGGTCAGCTACAATAAAGAAAACCAAAACCAAAGTGTGAGTCCAGAGTTATGTGGGCCAAATCCCACCAAGGCAGCTACTTGCCCTCTCCTGAGTGTGCCTGGCTCCTTCAGGCTCCAGCTTCATCCTGATTCCAAGGCTGTGGCCTTCATTGGGGTGGCACCTGGGTTAGAGAAAGGCAAAGTTAAATGGCACTCCTGTGAGTGCAGTGGATGACCTTGTGTGCTGTAAGACATGGCAACGCCTCTGCTAGGCTTCTGAACAGCCTTCATGTGGGGGGTCCTCAAATAAACACCCTTTCTCACCCTGCTGCCAGCACATCCCCTCCCAATAACTCCCAACTGGATACCTGCTCACCCTCCCTCTCCCACTCACAATCCTCAACTCACCAGAAGCCTCAATCTCAAACACCATCTTTGACACTGGGCAGATCCCTCTTGTGACATGATGAACCTGCGGAAAAATTGTTGTTCTTGAGAGCTGAGCAATAACAACCACTTCTCTCCACTGCTCACCTTGACTGCTGGTATCCACATTTACTTCCTAAAAAGAAAGACAAAGAACAGAGCTGTAACACAGACACCATATACACTTCTGTTGCAGAGACAAATGGGGCCTCACCTGCTCGGGGGAAACCCCTCACCCGGGATGGGGCCCTCTGGCAGAAATTTAAGCCATCTGAATCTGAAAAGAAAGTTAGGACAACAGTCAAACGCTCGCAGGATAACTTAAGAGCTCCAGAGATCCTATGTGCATCTAAAAATCCCATCTAGATTCCAGCTACACCCCACATTACAAATTCCAAGTCCCTGGGACTTCTCCTATTGCAGCAGGCTATGCGGCAGGGCAGAACAGCCCCGGCACAAATGTGTGCTGACACCCGTGACACAGGACAGATCAGATGTGACAAACAAAGGACACAAGACACAGACAGAAATCTCTTGGCAAGGAAAACGGCTGCAAGGACTGAGAGGATGCAAAAGGAGATGACCGAGCTGAGACCGATGGTGAGCTGATGAGGCTCAGAGAGCCCTGGAGGAAGACGATGCTAAACTGAATGATTTTTTCCAAGAACTGCAAAGATGGATGCCTAGGAATCCTACAATCAGAAGCCTCTACCTAACCTCATATTATTACAAGTCCTAATCCACCATAATGGACCCTAGTGGGGCATAGCTGTCCATACAGCTGAGAACAAGACCTGACAAGACACCTGACTGGATGCTTCTAAAGAGAGAACTTTTGACTGGGGAGCTCAGACAGGTATCAGAATCGCATCTATGGCCTGGGTGCCAGGCCAAGGAATGCAGAGATCACAGATGCTAACAATGATGCCAAGGTTTCTGACAGACCCCTCAAAGAGCTAAGGAAAAAGACATGAGATACACAAACAACACATAATGCACAACAGACAAGTGACACGAGACACACCGGGACTGCTCTGCCCTGCTGAACACCTCAGCACTGTCATCAAAAGTGAGACTTGGCTTTTACGGGGCCTAAGGGGCCACTTCATGGACACCACCATCTTCAAGGGGACTCCAAAACCCCTCCCAGTAATTCCCAAACCAGCACTCTGCTTTCATCCCCTCTGTGGGTCATGGCCCTCTACTTATCTCTCAGACATCAGGGGATGCTGGTCTCAGGTGCAAAGAAAGGCCACCTCGTCAGCTGGGAAGGTCCTGCTGGCACCCGGCTGGTGTCTCTCAGACAGCTGTATTAAAGAGAAAACTAAACATCAGTGCCTGATCTTGGCACCACATCACCCAAAACCCCACCAGTCTGCTACTCACAGTGCTCCTAAGAAGGCCCAGCACCTCCTACTCCTAACCCTGACCCTCTGCCAGGGATGCAAGGCATCTGCACCTGAAAGAAAGTGAGAACATATGTGAAACACCTGCAGGACAACTCAAAAGCTGCAAACACCTTATACCAACCTAGGAATAGCATCTAGAGCCCAAGTACAGCCCACATTACAAATTCCAACTCCCCAGGCCTGTCCCCATTGCAGCAGGCCATGCGGCAGGGAAGAACAGCTCTGGCACAAACGTGTGCAGACACCCGTGACACAGAACGTGACAAACAGGGGGACGTGAAACACGACACATCATGCTTGTGGCGAGGGGTTTGAGGGGGGAAGGCAAAAGGGACCCCAAAGACACACCAGGGAACACGGCACACTGGACAACAAGACACAGACCGGAGCTGTTCTGCACTGCCCGCCTGAAAGCTGCCATCAAAAGTAGAGCCTCTCCCTTTAGCTGTTCTAAGAGGCCCTTGGAGAAGATTGTTTTTCCCTCTGCTCATTTTTAAATCTGGCCCAAGAACTCTGAACCTGCTACTCTCCCAGCATCCCATCTCCAAGCTATAGCCCCCAACTTATCTTTTGGTTGATTGGTGATGTGGATCCGCGTTCCACCTGAAATGAGTCTGCCTCGGAGGGCCTCGTGGTGGCCTGTTAGCTTCTGGGTCAGCTACAATAAAGAAAACCAAAACCAAAGTATGAGTCCGGAGTTATGTGGGCCAAATCCCACCAAGGCAGCTACTTGCCCTCTCCTGAGTGTGCCTGGCGCCTTCAGGCTCCAGCTTCACCCTGATTACAAGGCTGTGGCCTTTATTAGCAATGGCACCTGGGTTAGAGAAAGGCAAACTTGAATGGCATTCCTATGAGTGCAGTAGATAACCTTGTGTGCTGTAGGACATGGGAATACCTCTGCTAGGCTTCTGAGAAGCCTTAGGGGGGTCCTCAAATAAACATCCTTTTTCACCCTGCTGCCTTCAAACCTCCCCCCACCCACAATAATTCCTAACTGGATACCTGCTCACCCTCCCTCTCCTAAACACAATCCTCAACTCACCTGAAACCTCAATCTCAAACATCATCCGTGACACTGGGCAGATCCCTCTTGTGACATGACGAATCTGCCGAAAAAAGCATTGTACTTGACACAGCCAGGAATCTCTGGAAGATGCACTCCTTCTAAAAAAAAAGCAAAACAAAACAAAACAATAACTAAACCAGAAATTACAAATGCACTTTACTACCTCTAAACACAAAACCCAAAATCATGAATCTAAATACTCCCTGTATTCCATGCTGGTTGCTTCACAGAATCTTCAAAGCCTCTGTTCTTTAGATGCCCAGAAACACCCGCTGAAAAGAAGCTGAGATAAGCTGAAAGTGCCTCTTCACTGAAATGAGAGGAGAGCTCTTACCCCAGCACATCCCAGAGAGGGAATGAAGCCCTTCAGCCAAGGCTGGGGTTAATATACCCCTCATTGTGCCCGCCCCTCGTTCCCATGGCACCTGGGAAGAGGGAGGGGGCAACTCCCACCGGGTATAAAAGCCCTCAGAAGAGCTGCAGCTGTTTGGCCCCTCTGACTTGAATTCAAGGGGAGTGAAGGGCTTGTTATAGAAAAAAACTCTTCAGAAAAATAACAGCGCTTTCTTTTTTGCAACAACTACTTGGAGCACAAGTGAAGAAAACTGGTAAGAATTAAAACTTTCTGTTTAGGCAGCATAACTAGATAAATTGGGTAATTTGCCGTTAACTTACATAACTATTCCTTAGTGGCTACTAAGTAGTACTTCCCATGTGATTAAGCTGGGTGGAGAAGAATACTAATGATATGAATAGTCTAAGTCTCCTTGGGACCTCTAATTTTGGCTATCTACATTATAAGTAAAAATAAGAAAAATAAAAGCCTCCCAGGCAGTGTAAGGGTTAAGTGCATGCCAGGCTCATCCTTCTCTGAGATACTTGGTCCTACGGCACAGAAAGAAGTGCCCTGAAATGTAGTTTTAAACCCTTAAAATGCTGAAAAAGGCAGAGCTTCCTTCCAGTGAACTCCTTAAAAAGAGGAAATGGGGCAGTTACCTCTACTGAAGGTAATACAATGGCAAATAAATAGTTTCTGCTGTTTAATTTGCTCTCCTTAAATACTGGGAAAAGAGGGACTTTCCACACTTTAAAGCTCTCCAGTGATGAAAAAAGGATTTTTCCCTCAGTTCAAACCCTTAGGATGGAGGGATAGCTGACCTTCTCCCTCAATTTGGGCCTCAGGAGAACAAAAAGGGGGTGTCTACCCTTAGTTCAAACCCATAAGAAACATTGTCAAGATTTTCCCCTTCTTTTTAAACTGCCAAATAATAGAGAATGGGGACTTCCTGTCAATTAACACCCCTAACAGCATAGAAAAGGCAGGGATTCTTTCAACTGAGACCATTAAAATTGCAGGGGAATCTGAGTCCCTACCAGTTTGAACAAAAAAAGTAATGGAAAAGGAAGCTTTTTCCCTTTTTTCTAAACCCTTTTTCTCCTAATAACCCTTCTCCTTTCTGGGAGTGCTCTGGAGGGTCTGGGGCTTTGGAGAGGGACTGACACAGTAAAAGGGGAAAGTTGAAAGCCCTCTCCTGGAACCCCACATGCTGCCTGGCCTGCTCAGATGCTGCCCCTTGGCAAAAGGGCTCTTCCCTTGGCGTTTTCTCAAAGTGATGCTCTGTGCCCGGGTGGGTCTGGCTGCTCCCTAGTCTGTGCTGGATGCTCCGACCATAGTTCCTGGAGAGACGCTTGGGATACCCCTGTTACCCCCTCTGGCCTAGCAGCTCCCTGTGCGGGTGTGCCCGGGTAACCCTCTGAAAGCAGCTGGTCACACGGGGCGCTGCTAGACCTTGGAGTGGGTGTTGAGATGAAGAAAGGTCCTGTCAGGAGCTCCTTCCCCTACACAGCCCTTCGTCTGCCCCTTAAACCATGGGCTGCCAGACTTGCCTTTCTAAGGAAATTAACAGCCTTTCCTCTCTGTGTGCCCATGGCTGAAACTGCAATTCGGCCTCCAGAACTGCAGAGAACAATTTCTCACAGCCCGCAGCTGCTGACACCAAGAACTCTGGCTGCCCTTGCAGTGCTGCGTGCCTCCTGCGGATGGACGTCGACACGCAGCAGGGGTGAGTTTGGTTTTACAGGGAAGAGGGCCGGCGCAGGATTTCTTCAGGAGCAAAGCTGCCCCCACCGAGAACTCAGGCTGCCCTGGCAGTGCCAAGTACCTTCTAGTGCAAACTGGCATCAGGAAACTCAGGGGGTGAGTTTTTCTGTGCAGAAATTCTCCCAGACCAAACCTGAGAGCATCTAACCCTAACCACAACAACTTAACTGGGTCTAAAACTTACAACCTTTGCACTGGCAGTGTGGGACCCGACCCGCTGTGCCACCGCTGGCCCCTTTCTAAAGCATTCCGCTGCAGTCCTAAAACTCTGCCTTTTCAGAGGGTGTTTCCTCTGACCCTGACCATAATCTTCAAAATATGCTAAAGAATCATAGAATGGCTTTGAAAAAGCCCCAACAAGACCCAGAAAAGTCCCTTCCAAAATCTCCTAAATACCTTTAAAAGTCCTAGAAAAAAAAACTCAAAAAGACGTGCTCCGTCTCCGAACTCCACCTATTGCTGTCTAGCCCACAGTCGTCACCCCTACCTTTTTGCAGTGGGTCTGTTGTTCTCTGAGGGTTCTGTCATTGACCTGGTGTGTGAAGGTTGCTGTCTGGTCTCGCTGTTAGGGTTGCTGTGTTGTGCTGCTGCTGTTGGGGGAAAAGGCCGTTTTTAGGGGGGCTGGTTAGGCTGAGGTTAGGGCTGTCTTGGTCTGGCCGCCTGGCCCGCGGCTGCTCCGCTGGCCGTGCCGGGGGGGGGGGGGGGGGGGGGGGGGGTTCGGTCCTGCCGTGTGCACCGTGGTCACCGCACGGAGCGGGGTCCCGTCTGTCCTCACTCTGCTCGGCTCCCTCCGCTGCAGCCGGGGTCAGTCCCGGCTTTGTCTCTGCCGGATCAGCCGCCGTGAGCCATGCGGGAGCCATGCACGCTCCAGCTCGGTCTGCACCGGAACAGCCCCTCCGGCGATCCCGGCTGCAGATCCCGCCTCTGGAGGACTGAAACCTGAGCTGTGCCGATCCCCTCGGGCCATCCCGGCTGCAGATCCCGCCTTTGGAGGACCGAAACCTGAGCTGTGCCGAGTTCCCCCGTCCCGCCCTGAGCTCCGTTCCCTTGGTAACCACAGCTCTGGCTGCTCAGGGGAACTTTCTAAAGGAATCACCTTCTCGAAACACTGCAAGTTCAGTTAAAAGAAAGCCCTCTCCTGCTTCTTCCTAAAAATACGGGAGAAAAGCTATAGAGGATAAAAATCAAAAAAGAATGGGATAAAGGAATTGGTCTATTTCCATTAAAAGAGCTTCCCATAGGAGGGGGCGGACCAGGTAAGCAACACTCAGCCCCCCATGTTCCTTGTTGCGATTTCTGGAGCCATTTGGGACCCTGAAACCAGGCTGACTTTACGGTGGTGGCAGCTTGGGTCAGCGAGGCATCCTGCGCAATGCGGAATTTCTGCAGGCTGATGGCCACGAAGGGCCCCTGGGCCCTGACCGTGAACACCAGCCCTTTTCTAAGGTAAGCCTGACTCAGCAGCCCAGGTTCCTGATGTGAGATAGAAGGAGACACGTGCCGAGGCCAAAGCAGCTGGAGTTGGGATAGGTGCCAACTGGGTCTGGGAGGCAGATTGGGAAATGCAGAATTTCAGAAGGCAAACAACTGGCCACTCCGGGCCACAGGCCCCTGAACACTAGTGCTGACCCTTTTCCCAGGTAAAGAAAACTCAGCAACCCCGGTTCCTGATTTCAAATTGCTGGAGGCGCTTGGGAGTCTGAAACCAGCTCGACTCAGCACAAATGGCAACTTGGATGTGGGAGGCATCCTGCGCAATGGGGAATTTCAGGACCTAGCCGTCCACTAAGGGCCCCCGGCCCATGAACATGGAGGCCAGCCCTTTTCTCAAGAAAGCGTAACTCGGACACCCTGGTTCCTGATGGCAGGTAGCAGGAGACACGTGGCGAGGCAAAAGCAGCTGGAGTGGGAACTGGTGCCAGCTTGGGTCTGGGAGGCACATTTGGCAATGCAGAAATATCAGCAGGCAGCCAGCCAGTCCAGGCGAGGCCTCCTGAACACCAATGCCAGCCCTTTCCCAGAAGAAGAAAACTCAGGACCCCAGGTTCCTGATGGCAGATTGCTGGAGCCCTTTGGGACCCTCAAACCAGCCTGACTTTGCACTGGTGGCAGCTTGGGTCCGCGAGGCATCCTGCGCAACGGAGACCTTCAGCAGGAAGACGGCCAGCCACTCCGGGCCACAGGCCCCTGAACATTAGGGCTGACATTTTTCCAACGTAAGCAAATCTCAGCAGCCCAAGTTCCTGGTGGCATATTGCTCAAGGTGCTTGAGACTATCAAACGAGCTCGACCCGGCTGAGGTGGCAGCTTGGGTCTGGGAGGCATCCTGTGCAATGTGGAATTTCAGAAGGCTCACAGACAGCCACTCCAGGCCACAGGCTCCTGAAAACTAATGCTGACCCTTTCCCCAGGTGAGCAAAACTCAGCGCCCCAGGTTCCTTGTTGCACATTGCTGGCGGTGCTAGGACTCTCAAACGAGCTCGACTCGGCTGAGGTGGCAGCTTGGGTCCGGGAGGCATCCTGCGCAATGCAGAATTTCAGCAGGCAGACGGCCAGCCCCTCTTGGCCAGAGGCTCCTGGAAACTAAGGCTGATCCTTTCTCCAGTTAAGCAAAACTCAGCAGCCCAGATTCCTGGTGACATATTGCTTGAGGGGCATGGGACTCTCAAACAAGCTCCACTCAGCACAGGAAGCAGCTTGGGGCTGGGAGTCATCCTGCACAGTGAAGAATTTCATGATCCAGGCGTTCACTAAGGGCCCCAGGACCCTGGACACCAATGCCGCCCATTACACAGGGAAGTGTAACTCACCAGCTCAGGTTCCTGATGGCAGATGGACAGGGCCATTTGGGACCTAAAACACAGCCTGACTCTGCAGTGGTGGCAGCTTAGGTCCGGGTGGCATCCTCCGCAATGGACAATTTCAGCAGGCAGCCGGCCACAAAGGGCCCCTGACCTCTGAACAGAAATGCTGCCCTTTACACAGGTAAGGGTAACTCACCAGCTCAGGTTCGTGATGGAAGATTGCTGGGGCCATTTGGGACCCTGAAACCAGACAGATGCTGTGGTGGTGGCAGCTTGGGTCCGGGAGGCATCCTGCGCAATGCAGAATTTCGGCAGGCAGCCTGCCACTAAGGGCCACTGATTCCTGGACACCAACGCCGCCCTTTACACAGGGAAGCGTAACTCACCAGCTCAGGTTCCTGATGGCGGGTGGCTGGAGTCACTTGGGACTCTCAAACCTGCCTGACTTTACAGAGGCGGCAGCTTGGGTCTCAGAGGTATCCTGCACAATGCGGAATTTCTGCAGGCCGCCAGCCACTAAGGGCCCTTGGGCCTGAAGACCAATGCTAGTCCTTTAGAAAGGTAAGTGTAACTCAGACGCCCAGGTCCCTGATGGCAGGTAGCAGGGGACACGTGCCCAGGACAAAGCGGCGGGAGTTTGGACTGGTGCCACCTTGGGCCTGGGAGGCACCCTGCGCAATACAGAATTTCAGCAGGCAGCCGGCCACTCCAGGCAAGGGCTCCTGAACAACAAGGCCAGCCCTTTCCCAGAAGAAGAAATCTCAGCAGCCCAGGCCTCCTGATAGAAGATTGCTGGATCCATATGGGACCCTCAAACCAGCCTGACTTTGCCGTGGTGGCAGCTTGGGTCCGGAAGGCCTCCTGCGCAATGCAGAATTTCAGCAGGCAGCCTGCCACTAAGGGCCCCTGATTCCTGGACACCAACGCCGCCCTTTACACAGGGAAGTGTAACTCACCAGCTCAGGTTCTTGATGGAACACTGCTGGGGCCGCTTGGGACCCTCAAACCTGCCAGACACTGCGGTGGTGGCAGCTGGGTTCCGCGAGGCATCCTGTGCAATGCAGAATATGAGGAGCCAGCCGGCCACTAAGGGCCCCCGGGCACTGGACACAAATGCCCCCCATTGCCCCAGGTAAGTGTAACTCACCACCTCAGGTTCCTGATGGCACATTGCTGGGGACATTTTGAACCTTCAAAGCAGCCTGCCTTTGCAGTGCCGGCAGCTGGGGTCTGGGAGGCATCCTGTGCAATGCTGAATTTCAGATGACAGACAGCTGGCCCCTCTGGACCGGAGGCTCCTGAACACTAGTGCAGTCCCTCTTCCCAGGTAAGCAAAACTCAGCAGCCAAGGTTCCTAGTTTCAGATGGCTGGAGGTGCTTTGGAGTCTCAAACAAGATCAACTAGGCACAGGCAGCAGCTTGGTGCTGGGAGGGATGCTGAGCAACGCAGAATTTGAGCAGACAGCAGGCCACTACGGGCCACTAGGGACCCTGGACACTAATGCTGCCCTTTACACAGGTAAGTGTAACTCACCAGCTCCGGTTCCTGATGGCAGATTAATGGGGCCATTTGGGACCCTCAAAGCAGCCTGACTCTGCGGTGGTGACAGCTTGGGTCCGGGAGGCATCCTGCGCAATGCAGAATTTGAGGAGGCAGCCGGCCACAAAGGGCCCCTGGGCTCTAAACAGAAATGCTGCCCTTTACACAGGTAAGCGTAACCCACCAGCTCAGGTTCCTGATGGCAGGTGGCTGGAGTCACTTGGGACTCTCAAACCTGCCTGACTTTACAGAGGTGGCAGCTTGGGTCTCAGAGGTATCCTGCACAATGCGGAATTTCTGCAGGCCGCCAGCCACTAAGGGCCCTTGGGCCTGAAGACCAATGCTAGTCCTTTAGAAAGGTAAGTGTAACTCAGACGCCCAGGTCCCTGATGGCAGGTAGCAGGGGACACGTGCCGAGGACAAAGCGGCGGGAGTTTGAACTGGTGCCACCTTGGGCCTGGGAGGCACCCTGCGCAATACAGAATTTCAGCAGGCAGCCGGCCACTCCAGGCAAGGGCTCCTGAACAACAAGGCCAGCCCTTTCCCAGAAGAAGAAATCTCAGCAGCCCAGGCCTCCTGATAGAAGATTGCTGGATCCATATGGGACCCTCAAACCAGCCTGACTTTGCCGTGGTGGCAGCTTGGGTCCGGAAGGCCTCCTGCACAATGCAGAGTTTCAGCAGAGAGCCGGCCACTCCGGGCCACAGGTTCCTGAACGCTAGTGCTGACCCTTTTACAAGGTAAGCAAAACTCAGCCCCCCAGATTCCTTGTTGCAGACTGCTCAACTCAGCTGAGGTGGCAGCGTGGTTCTGGGAGGCATCCCTCACAATGCAGAAGTTCAGATGGCAGCCAGCCAGCCCCTCTTGGCCAGAGGCTCCTAAACACTAGTGCTGTCCCTTTTCCCAGGTAAGCAAAACTGAGCAGCCCAAGTTCCTGGTGGCATATTGCTCGAGGCGCTTGGGACTCTCAAACGAGCTCAACTCGGCTGAGGTGGCAGCTTGGATCCGGGAGGCATCCTGCGCAATGGAGAATTTCAGCAGGCAGCCGGCCACGAAGGGCCCCTGGGCTCTGAACAGAAATGCTGCCCTTGACACAGGTAAGTGTAACTCACCACCTCAGGTTCTTGATGCAAGATTGCTGGGGCCATTTGGGACCCTCACAGCAGCCTGACTCTGCGGTGGTGGCAGCTTGGGTCGGGGAGGCATCCTGCGCAATGCAGAATTTGAGCAGGCAGCTGGCCAGTAAGGGCCCCTGGGCCCTGGGCACCAATGCTGCCCATTACACAGGGAAGTGTAACTCAGTAGCTCAGGTTCCTGATGGCAGATGGCAGCAGACACGTGGCGAGGCAAAAGCAGCTGGAGTGGGAATTGGTGCCAGCTTGGGTCTGGGAGGCACATTTGGCAATGCAGAAATATCAGCAGGCAGCCAGCCAGTCCAGGCGAGGCCTCCTGAACACCAATGCCAGCCCTTTCCCAAAAGAAGAAAACTCAGGAGCTCCAGGTTCCTGATGGCAGATTGCTGGAGCCCTTTGGGACCCTCAAACCAGCCTGACTTTGCAGTGGTGGCAGCTTGGGTCCGGAAGGCCTCCTGCACAATGCAGAGTTTAAGCAGAGAGCCGGCCGCTCCGGGCCACAGGTTCCTGAACACTAGTGCTGACCCTTTTACCAGGTAAGCAAAACTCAGCCCCCCGGATTCCTTGTTGCAGACTGCTCAACTCAGCTGAGGTGGCAGCGTGGTTCTGGGAGGCATCCTGCACAATGCAGAAGTTCAGATGGCAGCCAGCCAGCCCCTCTTGGCCAGAGGCTCCTAAACACTAGTGCTGTCCCTTTTCCCAGGTAAGCAAAACTGAGCAGCCCAAGTTCCTGGTGGCATATTGCTCGAGGCGCTTGGGACTCTCAAACGAGCTCAACTCGGCTGAGGTGGCAGCTTGGATCCGGGAGGCATCCTGCGCAATGGAGAATTTCAGCAGGCAGCCGGCCACGAAGGGCCCCTGGGCTTTGAACAGAAATGCTGCCCTTGACACAGGTAAATGTAACTCACCACCTCAGGTTCTTGATGCAAGATTGCTGGGGCCATTTGGGACCCTCACAGCAGCCTGACTCTGCGGTGGTGGCAGCTTGGGTCGGGGAGGCATCCTGTGCAATGGAGAACTCCAGCAGGCAGACGGCCGGCTGCTCAGGCCACAGGCCCCTGAACATTAGGGCTGACCTTTTTCCCAGGTAAGCAAAACTCAGCAGCCCATGTTCTTGGTGGCATATTGCTCAAGGCGCTTGGGACTCTCAAACGAGCTCGACTCGGCTGAGGTGGCAGCTGGGGTCTGGGAGGCATCCTGCGGAATTTCACCAGACAGCCTGCCACGAAGGGCCCCTATGTCCTGAACACCAATGCTGCCCTTTCCCAGAAGAAGAAAACTCAGCAGCCCAGGTTCCTGATGGGAGATTGCTGGACACATTTGGGGGCCCTCAAACCAGCCTGACTCTGCGGTGCTGGCAGCTTGGGTCTGGGAGGCATCCTGCGCAATGCAGAATCTCATGAGCCAGCCGTCCACTAAGGGCCCCTGGACCCTGGACGCCAATGCCGCCCTTTACACAGGTAAGTGTAACTCACCAGCTCAGGTTCCTGATGGCAGATGGACAGGGCCATTTGGGACCTTCAAACCAGCCTGACTTTGCGGTGGTGGCAGCTTGGGTCCGGGAGACATCCTGCGCAACGGAGAATTTAGCAGGCAGCCGGCCACGAAGGGCCCCTGACCTCTGAACACAAATGCTGCCCTTGACACAGGTAAGGGTAACTCACCAGCTCAGGTTCATGATGGAATATTGCTGGGGCCATTTGGGACCCTGAAACCAGACAGATCCTGCGGTGGCGGCAGCTTGGGTCCGGGAGGCGTCCTGCGCAATGCAGAATTTCGGCAGGCAGCCTGCCACTAAGGGCCCCTGATTCCCGGACACCAAGGCCGCCCTTTACACAGGGAAGTGTAACTCAGCAGCTCAGGTTCCTGATAGCAGATTGCTGGACACATTTGGGGCCCTCAAAGCAGCCTAACTGTGCAGTGCAGGCAGCTTGGGTCTGGGAGGCATCCTGCGCAATGCGGAATTTCAGCAGGCAGACGGCTGGCCACTCCGGGCCACGGGCTCCTGAACACTGGTGCTGTCCCTTTTCTCAGCTAAGCAAAACTCAGCCGCCCAAGTTCCTGGTGGCATATTGCTCGAGGTGCTTGGGACTCTCAAACGAGCTCGACTCGGCTGAGGTAGCAGCTGGGGTCTGGGAGGCATCCTGCGCAATGCGGAATGTTAGAAGGCAAACAGACAGCCACTCCGGGCCACGTGCTCCTGAAAACTAATGCTGACCCATTCCCCAGGTAAGCAAAATTCAGACCACCAGGTTCCTTGTTGCAGATAGCTAGAGGCGCCTGGGACTCACAAACGAGCCAGACTCGGCAGAGGTAGCAGCTGGGGTCCAGGAGGCATCCGGTGCAATGCAGAATTTCAGATGACCGACAGCCGGCCCCTCTGGACCAGAGGCTCCTAAACACTGGTGCTGTCACTTTTCCCAGGTAAGCAAAACTCAGCATCCCAGGTTCCTCATTTCAGATTGCTGGAGGTGCTTGGGAGTCTCAAACAAGATCAACTAGGCACAGGTGGCAGCTTGGGGCTGGGAGGGATCATGAGCAATGCAGAATTTCAGCAGACAGCAGGCCACTACAGGCCACTCAGGGCCCTGGACACCAATGCTGCCCTTTACACAGGTAAGTGTAACTCACCAGCTCCAGTTTCTGATGGCAGATTAATGGGCCCATTTGGGACCCTCACAGCAGCCTGACTCTGCGGTGGTGAGAGCTTGGGTCTGGGAGGCATCCTGCGCAATGCAGAATTTCAGCAGGCAGCCAGCCACAAAGGGCCCCTGGGCTCTGAACCAAAATGCTGCCCTTTACACAGGGAAGTGTAACTCACCAGCTCAGATTCCTGATGGCAGGTGGCTGGAGTCACTTGGGACTCTCAAACCTGCCTGACTTTACAGAGGTGGCAGCTTGGGTCTGGGAGGCATCCTGCACAATGCGGAATTTCTGCAGGCAGCCGTCCACTAAGGGCCATTGGGCCTGAAGACCAAGGCTAGTCCTTTAGAAAGGTAAGTGTAACTCAGCGGCCCAGGCTCCTGATGGCAGGTAGCAGGGGACACGTGCCGAGGACGAAGCAGCGGGAGTTTGAACTGGTGCCAGCTTGGCCCTGGGAGGCACCCTGCGCAATACAGAATTTCAGCAGGCAGCCAGCCAGTCCAGGCAAGGGCTCCTGAACACCAATGCCAGCCCTTTCCCAGAAGAAGAAAACTCAGGAGCCCCAGGTTCCTGATGGCAGATTGCTGGAGCCCTTTGGGACCCTCAAACCAGCCTGACTTTGCAGTGGTGGCAGCTTGGGTCCGGAAGGCCTCCTGCACAATGCAGAGTTTCAGCAGAGAGCCGGCCGCTCCGGGCCACAGGTTCCTGAACGCTAGTGCTGACCCTTTTACCAGGTAAGCAAAACTCAGCCCCCCAGATTCCGTGTTGCAGACTGCTCAACTCAGCTGAGGTGGCAGCGTGGTTCTGGGAGGCATCCTGCACAATGCAGAAGTTCAGATGGCAGCCAGCCAGCCCCTCTTGGCCAGAGGCTCCTAAACACTAGTGCTGTCCCTTTTCCCAGGTAAGCAAAACTGAGCAGCCCAAGTTCCTGGTGGCATATTGCTCGAGGCGCTTGGGACTCTCAAACGAGCTCAACTCGGCTGAGGTGGCAGCTTGGATCCGGGAGGCATCCTGCGCAATGGAGAATTTCAGCAGGCAGCCGGCCACGAAGGGCCCCTGGGCTTTGAACAGAAATGCTGCCCTTGACACAGGTAAGTGTAACTCACCACCTCAGGTTCTTGATGCAAGATTGCTGGGGCCATTTGGGACCCTCACAGCAGCCTGACTCTGCGGTGGTGGCAGCTTGGGTCGGGGAGGCATCCTGCGCAATGCAGAATTTGAGCAGGCAGCTGGCCAGTAAGGGCCCCTGGGCCCTGGACACCAATGCTGCCCATTACACAGGGAAGTGTAACTCAGCAGCTCAGGTTCCTGATGGCAGATGGCAGGAGACACGTGGCGAGGCAAAAGCAGCTGGAGTGGGAACTGGTGCCATCTTGGGCCTGGGAGGCACATTTGGCGATGCAGAAATATCAGCAGGCTGCCAGCCAGTCCAGGCGAGGCCTCCTGAACACCAATGCCAGCCCTTTCCCAGAAGAAGAAAACTCAGGAGCCCCAGGTTCCTGATAGAAGATTGCTGGATCCATTTGGGACCCTCAAACCAGCCTGACTTTGCAGTGGTGGCAGCTTGGGTCCGGAAGGCCTCCTGCACAATGCAGAGTTTCAGCAGAGAGCCGGCCGCTCCGGGCCACAGGTTCCTGAACACTAGTGCTGACCCTTTTACCAGGTAAGCAAAACTCAGCCCCCCAGATTCCTTGTTGCAGACTGCTCAGCTCAGCTGAGGTGGCAGCTTGGGTCTGGGAGGCATCCTCTAACCCAGTAAGAACCAAAAAAAACCCCAACCCTTTCTTCTAAAAAATATTTAAATATATATATGCTTATGTTTTCATATTTACATTCACATTAATATGCATTATAAATATAAATGTACATTGCTTACTTATACATTTATCTTTATCACTGTCAATTTATAAATAAATTTTTATTCTATATTATATCTACTGCAAGCACTTATTTATCTATTTCATACATATTTTTATATATTGATTATCTATTCCCCTGTCAAGATTTTTACTTCTGTAACACTTAGGTTTTATTTTAAATAACATCTGCCTCTACTTAATTAAAAGCCTAAAAATTCCCTTTCCTTTGAAATATATTTACTTATATTTATATTTATATTCCTATTTATAATTTATAGTGCCGTATAATGTTATTTATATTCTATATTACAAATCTGCATTTTACTTACTTATGTTTATATTTAAATTTATATTCATAGTTTAGCAATTTCTCTTTATATAATTATTATATATTTCTTAAGATTCACATTTTTATAAGACTTATAGTATTTAAAATAAAACTCCTGCCTCTAACCAAACAAAAACCGAGGACACCCCTTGATTTAAACAATAGTTAAAATTTTATTCACATCTACATTTATAATATTTATTTATTATATTTATAGATATATATTAGATAGAATACCTTTTATTATAATAATAGATGTATTATTTTTATATTATGTATTTCTTTTGCTTATATTTATTCATATTAAATAGTTATAGATATCGGTATATAAATTATATATTTGTATATCTGGATTTCTACTTTTATATTATTTCTATTTATATTATTTATTAAAAAAAAGCCTATAACCTAAAAAAAATGAAAAAAATCTCCAATGTATTTTAACCTTTTTATATTTACATTCTATGTTTATATATCTTTCTTAATATATATAAATTATACTCCACTCTATATATAATGTTACAATTATATACCATATATTATACTTTTATGTATGTATCTGTTATCTATATTTATGTCTACCACTCTAATTTCATATTTATTTTTAAATTCATATTTATTTCTATTTTCATGTATATGTTAGACCATATAAGTTCATTAACCCGACACATCAGAACCACAACAATACTGTACCTTTGTCAGCACCTGTACGCAGCCCGCGCTCATCCCATTGCAGCACATCAAAACAAAACCTATTTCTATTACTAACGGAACAAACATTCCACAACATTGAACCCTAATAAAAACTCAAATAAACCTAACTGTAAATAAATTTTAAATCCCACTATAAGCAGCCCAAAGCCTCCACACATTCTCATCATAAACTTCCTCCTAAACCAATATCTCAAACACCCAAAAAACTCAAATACACCTTGAAAATGACACAACTACTAATAAAAACAAACACCCATTAAAAATTAAATCAAACCAACTCACTAGACTCAAAACTGTACAACTGACCCAAAACAGTACTAACACAAAAAAGCTCTACGTTTATGCACACATAATAACCAATAATCTGGAAAAGTTATTTGAAACAATTTTACAAATTAATTAAAAGCATGAAAATAAAAAAATCTAAACTATTAAAATACTACAAAATATCACTAACTAAATTTAAAAAATATTGTCTATAAAAACCCACCATATAAATGCCCCTCTCCCCAACAATAAAACTAAAAACACCTAACGAACCAGAAGGAAATCAGAACTTACGAACACTAAAACCATAGCGTTCAAGAAGTCACACCACATCCCTTATCATACACCAACTACAAACAACAGAAAACAATACAATGAATTCTTAAAAACCACCTTAAAACCACTACATTGAAAAACATTTCAAAAATGAAAAACTGCATTTAACAAAAGCCATCTAATAAATTCACACCCAAAACTCCAGCAGCCCAGCTGGCCCTACCAAAGCTGTATGTTTATACATACATTAAACAAAACCAAAATGCCAGTAATACCTATCAGAAGTCTATGAAAGAAACCCCTTGAAATTAATCCTACCTCAAATCCAAACCAACCCATCCAGAAAGTCAGCTTCACTCAAAAACCAACTTACACAGAGTTAATAATACCAAGAAATAAAACAACACACCATATACCACCAATGAATATAATAGTGAAGGAAAAAAAATACTCCATGTTTTTTTTCTTTTTTTTATTTAAACTAACTTCTTTTATTAGCTAGAACAAAAGCTTTTGCCAAGACTGTAACAACAACTTCTTTTTCTTCTTCTCCTTCTGAAATATCCCTTCTCACTCCCAAATTCCTCACAACTTCTGAGTTTAAATCCAAGCAAAAAGCAAAATTCGTGCACTTGTGCGTTCGATGCTCCTGCCAGATTCTCTGTTTCCCTCCACATCTTCTTACACTTTAATGTCTTCAGGCTGTCCTGCCGTGATGAGTTTGTCGGAAGAATTGGTAAAGGTAAAGAGAGGATTTCCCTGCCTCCCTCCCCAGAGCTGGTTTCCTCAGCCATTTCACTCAATCCCAAGCCGGCAATGATGCACGCTCACCTGAAGCAGGGGAATAAATCTCTAAATGTCACTAAATACATAAAATGTACATAAATAAAAATACATAAATGTCACTATATACATAAAAGCGCATCCCCATTGCTCCAACACTCAGCAGCCCATGCAGCCAAGGTCAGAACTCTCTGCCCCCCGAGGACACGGCAACCAGCAGGGCCCTTTCTCCCACTCTCCAGCATGGACCTGTGAAGCCAGAGAGGAGTTTACAGAGACCGGGAGGCGGCGGGACGGGGCGGGCGCCCCGCCCGACCTTCCAAAGCTGGCGGCAGCGAGGGCGGGGAGCGCCACGGCCCCGCTCCGCCGCCTGCCCGCCGCCCCGGGGCCGCCCCGCCGGGATTGTCCGGCCCGCGGTCGCTCCCAGCGCCTGGAGCGGGGCGGGCGCGGGCTCGGGGGCTGCCGCCCTGTTCCGACGCCGCTCGCCCGCCCTCGCCCGCTGCCCCGGCCCGCGGTGCGCTGCGACCGCGCCTCCGCCGCCCGCCGAAACCGGACCCGCCCGGCCGCCCCCGCCGCGGCCGTTCTTCTCGGCCATCGCGTCCCTTTGCCCTACCGAATGTCCTTCACCCGTCCCCGCCATTTACAGACCCTGGGCCGACCGCCGCTGGCTCCCGCCCCTCGCCCTTCTCTCGCTCGGCAGTCGCGTCCTTGCCCCGCCCCCGGCACTCAGCGGCGAGGGGCAGGGCGCTGGCTCGGGGGGGTGCGGTCCCGCTCTGTGGCCACAGGGGGAGGAGATTTATCGGGGTGTGATATTTCCCCCGCCCATTTCGCCGCCATCTTGAGAAGGTCAAAGAAAGTCCGCGACATTTGCGATACGCCCTTCCCAAGATGGCGGCCGAGCAGGACCCTCGGAAGAAATAGGGGTTTACGCAGATGCCTCTCAGCAACCCGCCTAAATATGCCCGCCCGCAGCGCCGCTGACCACATAGTCCGTGTCTTATACACTTAAAATGCCACATAAAAATCCGTCGGAGCCGCCATGGCGTTGGTGTTCCATGCAGGCAGCCCATTAAAACCGAGGCGGGCCCTCGACTTCCCCGCCCTTCTCGCTGCCATGTTGAGAAGGTCAAGGAAAAGTCCGCGACACCCGCGACTCGCCACTCCCAAGATGGCGGCCTGGCGGCTGCCGGTAGCGACAGAGCTGCAGTACCGCGCTCTGCCCACAAGGCGGCAGCACTGCCGCCCGCCCCGGCCGGGGGCGCAGCGCGCCTCGGGGCTGCGGGCAGGGAAGACGGCAAAAAAGAACAGGGGCGACCCCCGCCGAAAACTGCTCTGAAATAAATGCCAAAAACCTGCCTCTTACCCCACCAGAACCAAACAAGCCCCCTTGATTTAAAGCCATGTTTAAATAAATTTTTTATTTCTATTTTCATATTTATATCCACATGCATATCTATAGTGGACAGTGATGTAGCATGTAATTTATATAATATATTCTGTCTATTTCTATTATTTATATTTACTTATACAATCAATATAGAAAGATATTTATAAAAGCACAAAATATATTTCTATGTTTAAAATTACATTTCTATCATGCTTTCATTATTTAAAATAAAAATCCCATCCTAACTAAATAAATACAAAAAAGCTCTATTCTTTTAAACTATATTGAAATATTTTTATATTTATAGCTCACATGACTATATTCACATTTAGCATTATATTAATCATTATATATAATATGTATCCTATTCAAATAATAAAGATAAATTATTTTTTTAATTATGTACCATATCTACTGCTACAACTTATCTTTTCTTATATTTTTAATTTTTATATTAACCTTTAGCTATTTATGATCTATTTCTATTCTTAGATTTCTACCTTTAAAAATTATAAATACAAATAATGTATACTAAAACACCTGCTGCTGCCAAATAAAAAACAAAACTCCTCTTTATTTTAAACTACTTAAAAAAACCTAGAGTATATCAATATGGCGTAACATATAACAAACGATAGATATGATAGATGTAAAATTGATATAAATATTGTAGTGTATTATAGGAAATAAACATAAATCAATACGATCCATAATACAAGTAATACTGTATATATCTTATATAAAGAATTTAAAAAATATTTTAAATATAAAATAACATAAATATATCTGCATATACTTGAAAAACATTCCTATATTTATACTTTGGTTGCGATTTCTTTCTGGGTGTTTTCTGGGTCTTTTCCTGCCCTTCTTGGAATTTTTTTCTGGGTTATTTCTTGTCCATCTTGGGGTTTTTTTCCGGGTTTTTTCTTGCCCATCTTCAGACTTTTTTCTGGGTTTTTCCTTGCCCATCTCAGGGTTTTTTTCTTGGGGTTTTTTCTGGGTTTTTTTCTTGCCCATCTTGGATTATTTTCTGGGGTTTTTTTCTCATTTCTTTCTTGCCCATCCTGGGCTTTTTCTGGGTTTTTTCTTGTCCACCATGGGGTTTTTTTCTGGGATATTTCCTGCTCATCTTCATCTGTTTTTCTGGGTTTTAAGCCAACATAGGTACATCCCATGTCAGTTCATGCAATACAACCCGGCTGGGGATTTTTTATTCTAAATTTAACAAGGAGTCGCAAAACCTGGAAAGCAAAAGCCACACACACAAGGTTAAATCCAGTCAGCATGCGCTCACACACGCAGAGGCGAGCAGACAAAGACAGACACAGTCACGTGCCCTCACACACGCTCACACACTCTTCCCACTTACACGCTCACTGCGGCCCTTACTCGAGACGCTGAAGAACGTGCTGTGACACATCTTCTGGCTGCTGCTCCCTGACGTCAAATGGTAGATTCTGGAAAAATCAGCAGCCTCGGGGACCCGTGAGACAACAGGAAGGGTCAACGAGTGGCTATCTGACAGGTAGGACTTGTCCCCACTCTGGACTGATAAATTTTCTACCCAAAATCCAATAGAAAACAGATGTATAGGTATATACAACATAAACCACCATAGGCAGATACAATACAAGCCAGGACTTGCAATAATTCCCTGGAAGATGAATTCTTGAGCCCTATTCCCTTTGAGAAGAAGGAACCTAAAGAACTACTGCAGTCATCTGAGGAGGTGCATCTGAAAAAAAAGTTAGGACAAGAGTCAGACTGTTGCAGGATAACTGAAGAGCTCCAGATATCCTGTGTCCATCTACAAATCCCATCTAGAGTCCAACTACACTCCGCAGTACACATTCCAAGTCCCCGGGACTTCCCCTATTGCACCAGGCTATGCGGCAGGGCAGAGCAGCTCTGGCACAAATGTGTGCAGACACCCGTGACACAGGACAGACAGGACAGACAATGGGGACACAACACAGACAGAAACCTCTAGGCAAGGAAAATGGCTGCCAGGACTGAGAGAATGCAAAAGGAAATGACCGAGCTGAGACCGATGGTGAGCTGATGAGGCTCAGAGAAGCCTGGAGGAAGAAGATGCTAACTGAAGGATTTATTCCAAGGACAGCAAAGATGGATGCCTAGGAATGCTATAGTCAGAATCCTCTACCTAACCTCATATTATTACAAGTCCTAATCCACCACAATGGATCCAGGTGGGGCAGAGCTGTCCATACAGCTCTGAACAAGACCTGACAAGACATCTGACTGGATGCTTCCAAAGAGAGAAGTGAGTCTGATGCCCGTCTGAGCTCCTGAGTCCAAAGTTCTGTGGCCTGGGTGCCAGGCCAAGGAATGCAGAGATCACAGGTGCTACAAAGATGCCAAGGTTTCTGACAGGCCCCCCCTAAGGTAAAACACATGGGATACACAAACAACACATAATGCACAACAGACAAGTGGCACGATATACACCGGGACTGCTCTGCCCTGCTGCACACCTCAGCACTGTGATCAAAAGTGAGACTTGGCTTTTACGGGGCCTAAGGGGCCACTTCATGAACACCCCCCCACCTCCAAACTGGACTCAAAAACCCCTCCCAGTAATTCCCAAACCAGCACCCTGCTTTCATCCCCTCTGTGGGTCACAGCCCTCTCTCTCTCAGACATCTGGGGATGCCAGTCTGTCTCAGGTGCAAAGAAAGGCCACCTTGTCACCTGGGAAGGTCCTGCTGGCACCCAGCTGGCGTCTCTCAGACAGCTGTATTAAAGAGAACCAAACATCAGTGCCTGATCTTGGCACCGCATGGGCCAAAACCCCACCAGTCTGCTACTCACCGCGCTCCTAAGAAGGCCCGGCACCTCCTAACCCTGACCCTCTGCCATGGATGCAAGGCATCTGCACCTGAAAGAAAGTTAGAACATATGTCAAACACCACCAGGATAACTTACAAGCTGCAAACACCTTATGTCAATCTAGGAATAGCATCTAGAGCCCAAGTACACCCCACATTACAAATTCCAATGCCCCATGGTTTGTCCTACTGCAGCATGCCATGCGGCAGGGCAGAACAGCTCCGGCACAAATGTGTGCAGACACCCGTGACACAGAACGTGACAAACAGGGGGACATGAAACACGACACATCATGCTTGTGGTGAGGGCCTGTCCTGGTTTAGGGCAAATTTGTTGAAGAATCTGGAAAGGAGGGCCCCTCCAGAAAGCAAAACCCACACGGCCCCTCCCCCCAACCGGTTCGGGAAAAAATTCCTTGGAGAGAGGTGGAAAGAACCTGTTTATTTGACTGGCACAGCACCCCCCGCACACTAAATGAACAATACCAGCTGACACCGCTCTGAGAAAGATGACAAAATCAGAAAGTCTCTTTTGGGGGTGGTTGCTCTGTTCTCAGTCCCTCCGGCGCTGGGCAGCTGCTGCAGCCGAACGGTGTTCCCGGGTCCCAGTCCAGAGCAGGTTCGAGATGGTCACAAGAACAGGAGAGGAAAACAGTCCGGGAAGGAATTTGGACTGTTTAGCTAAACTAGCCAACAAGCAGAAGCAAAAGCGAGAGCAGAAGCAAGAGCAGAAAAGCAAGCAAGCAAAGCAGCAACCTGCAAGCTAGAAGTGTTGTAGTTGAAGTACATACAGCCTTATGTACTGCTCATTTCTGTGTCCCTGATAAGGAAAACCCAAACAAAATTTCCACTCTTCAGAGTCGGTCTTAAAGGCACAGAACAGATAAATGGGAATACAAGCATCATAACATCACCCCAGGACAGGGCCTCGAGGGGAGAAGGCAGAAGAGACCCCAAAGACACACCAGGGAACACGGCACACCAGACAACACGACACAGACCAGAGCTGTTCTGCACTGCCCGCCTGAAAGCTGCCATCAAAAGTAGAGCCTCTCCCTTTAGCTGTCCTAACAGGCCCTCAGAGAAGAATGCTTTTCCCTCTGCTCATTTTTCAATCGGTCCCAAGAACTCCCAGTCTGCTACTCTCCCATCTCCAGGCTGTGGCCCCCAACTTATCTTTTGGATGATCGGTGATGGGAATCCATGTTGCACCTGAAATGAGTCTGCCTCAGAAGGTCTCATGATCACCTGTGAGCCTCTTGGTCAGCTACAATAAAGAAAACCAAAACCAAAGTGTGAGTCCAGAGTTATGTGGGCCAAATCCCACCAAGGCAGCTACTTGCCCTCTCCTGAGTGTGCCTGGCTCCTTCAGGCTCCAGCTTCATCCTGATTCCAAGGCTGTGGCCTTTATTAAGGGTGGGACCTGGGTTAGAGAAAGGCAAAGTTAAATGGCATTCCTGTGAGTGCAGTGGATGACCTTGTGTGCTGTAAGACATGGGAATGCCTCTGCTAGGCTTCTGAACAACCTTGTGTCAGGGGTCCTCAAATAAATAAAGAAATATCCTTTCTCACCCTGCTGGCTGCAAACCCCCTCCCAAGAACTTCTAACTGGATACCTGCTCACCCTCCCTCTCCCAGTCACAATCCTCAACTCACCTGAAGCATCAATCTCAAACATCATCCTTGACACTGGGCAGATCCCTCTTGTGACATGATCAATCTGCTGAAAAATTGTTCTGTTTGAGAGCTGAGCAATAACAACCACTTCTCTCCGCTGCTCACCTTGACTGCTGGTATCCAGATTTACTTCCTAAAAAGAAAGACACAGAACAGAGCTGTAACAGAATCACCATTTACACTTCTGCTGCAGACACAAATGGGGCCTAACCAGCTCGGTGCAATCCCCTCACCCGGGATGGGGCCCTGTGGCACAGATTTAATCCATCTCAATCTGAAAAGAAAGTTAGGACAAGAGTCAAACTGTTGCAGGATAACTGATGAGCTCCAGACATCCTGTGTCCATCTACAAATTCCATCTAGAGTCCAACTACACCCCACATTACAAATTCAAATTCCTCAACTCACCTGAAGCCTCAATCTCAAACATCATCTTGGACACTGGGCAGATCCCTCTTGTGATATGATGAATCTGCTGAAAAAAATGTTGTGCTTGACACAGCTTGGAATTTCAGGGAGTTGCACTCCTCAATTTAAAAAAAAAAAAAAAAATAAACCCCAAAAAACCAAAACCAGTCCCAAAAACAAACAAACAAAAAAAAAGCAAACAAAAAAAGCCCACAAAAACAACAACAAAAAGAAAACCAAAAACACCTAAATCTCCACAAAATAAAAAAAACCCAACAGAAACCACCAAAACATCAAAAAAACCAACTAAAACCAACCAAACACCCCAAAAAGAAACCAAAAAACCAGAAATTCTTTACGGCACCTTTTACGAGAGTCTCGCTTTACGACACCTTTTACGACAGTCGCGCTTTACGGACGAATTTGCGACAGTCGCGCTTTACGGCACCTTTTACGACAGTCGCGCTTTACGGCCGGTTTTACGACAGTCGCGCTTTACGGCTCCTTTTACGACAGTCGCGCTTTGCGGCTGCTTTTACGACAGTCGCGCTTTACGGCCGGTTTTACGACAGTCGCGCTTTACGGCACCTTTTACGACAGTCGCGCTTTACTGCACCTTTTACGACAGTCGCGCTTTACGGCCTCTTTTACGACAGTCGCGCTTTACGGCACCTTTTACGACAGTCGCGCTTTACGACACCTTTTGCGACAGTCGCGCTTTACGGCACCTTTTGCGACAGTCGCGCTTTACGGCCGGTTTTACGACAGTCGCGCTTTACGGCACCTTTTACGACAGTCGCGCTTTACGGCACCTTTTACGACAGTCGCGCTTTACGGCACCTTTTGCGACAGTCGCGCTTTACGACACCTTTTACGACAGTCGCGCTTTACGGCACCTTTTACGACAGTCGCGCTTTACGGCGGCTTTTACGACAGTCGCGCTTTACGGCCGGTTTTACGACAGTCGCGCTTTACGGCACCTTTTACGACAGTCGCGCTTTACGACACCTTTTACGACAGTCGCGCTTTACGGCCGGTTTTACGACAGTCGCGCTTTACGGCCGGTTTTACGACAGTCGCGCTTTACGGCACCTTTTACGACAGTCGCGCTTTACGACACCTTTTACGACAGTCGCGCTTTACGGCCGGTTTTACGACAGTCGCGCTTTACGGCACCTTTTGCGACAGTCGCGCTTTACGGCGGCTTTTACGACAGTCGCGCTTTACGGCACCTTTTACGACAGTCGCGCTTTACGACACCTTTTACGACAGTCGCGCTTTACGGCCGGTTTTACGACAGTCGCGCTTTACGGCGGCTTTTACGACAGTCGCGCTTTACGGCACCTTTTACGACAGTCGCGCTTTACGACACCTTTTACGACAGTCGCGCTTTACGGCCGGTTTTTACGACAGTCGCGCTTTACGGCCGGTTTTACGACAGTCGCGCTTTACGGCGGCTTTTACGACAGTCGCGCTTTACGGCACCTTTTACGACAGTCGCGCTTTACGGCCGCTTTTACGACAGTCGCGCTTTACGACACCTTTTACGACAGTCGCGCTTTACGACACCTTTTACGACAGTCGCGCTTTACGGCACCTTTTACGACAGTCGCGCTTTACGGCTTCTTTTGCGACAGTCGCGCTTTACGGCCGGTTTTACGACAGTCGCGCTTTACGGCACCTTTTACGACAGTCGCGCTTTACGGCACCTTTTACGACAGTCGCGCTTTACGGCACCTTTTACGACAGTCGGGCTTTACGGCACCTTTTACGACAGTCGCGCTTTACGGCTTCTTTT
Source organism: Melozone crissalis (assembly GCF_028551555.1). NCBI lineage: Eukaryota > Metazoa > Chordata > Aves > Passeriformes > Passerellidae > Melozone > Melozone crissalis. Next base: position 63,181 of record NW_026536256.1, on the reverse strand, counting down.
GCGACAGTCGCGCTTTACGGCGGCTTTTATGACAGTCGCGCTTTACGGCGGCTTTTACGACAGTCGCGCTTTACGGCGGCTTTTACGACAGTCGCGCTTTACGGCACCTTTTACGACAGTCGCGCTTTACGGCTTCTTTTGCGACAGTCGCGCTTTACGGCGGCTTTTACGACAGTCGCTCTTTACGGCAGCTTTTACGACAGTCGCGCTTTACGGCTTCTTTTGCGACAGTCGCGCTTTACGGCGGCTTTTATGACAGTCGCGCTTTACGGCGGCTTTTACGACAGTCGCGCTTTACGGCCGGTTTTGCGACAGTCGCGCTTTACGGCCGGTTTTACGACATGGTTTTTTGCCCATCTTGAGGTTTTTTTTCCTGTGTTTCTTTCTGGGTTTTTTCTTGCCCATCTTGGGGGTTTTTTTCCGGCTTTTTTCCTGTTTTTTTTTTTTTTTCTTGGTTTTTTCTGGGTTTTTTCTTGTCCATCTTGGGGTTTTTTTCTGGGATTCTTCTTGCCCATCTTGGGGGTTTTTTTCTGTGATTTTTCTGGGTTTTTTGTTGATCTTTTCCTTGCCCATCTTGGGTTTTTTTCCCTGGGTTTTCTTGCCCATGTTGGGGGTTTTTTCTTGGGGTTTTTTGGGTTTTTCTTGCCCATCTTGGGGTTTTTTAGCTTTTTTTTCCTGGGTTTGCTCAAGCTCCTCTTGAGGTTTTTTCCCTGGGATTGTTCTGGGTTTTTTCTTGATTTTTTCTTGCCCATCTTGAAGTTTTTTTCCTGGGTTGTTGTGGGGTTCTTTATTGCCCATCTTGGGGTTTTTCCTGCATTTTTTCTGGGTTTTTCTTGCCCATCTTGGGGTTTTTTACTGGGTTTTTTGGGTCTTTTCTAGCTTATCTTGGGGTATTTTTCTGGGTTTTTACTAGGCCGGGACCAAAAAAAAAAAAAACCAATAGCCAGGGTGGAAGGCGGCTGGGGAATTTTTATTCTCAATTTAACAATGAGTTGCAAAACCTGAAAAGCAAAAGTCATATACACAAGTTTAAATCCAGTCAGCATGCGTTCACACACGCAGAGACGAGCAGACAGACACAGCCACGTGCTCTCACACACACTCACACACTCCTTCCACTTACACGCTCGCTGCGGCCCTTACCTGAGATGCTGAAGAAGGTGCTTTGACACATCTTCTGGCTGCCGCTCCTTGAGGTAAATGGCAGATCCTGAGGAAATCAGCAGCCTCGGGGACCTGTGAGACAACAGGAAGGGTCAACAACTGGCTATCTGACAGCTAGGACTTGTCCCCACTCTGGACTGATAACTTTTCTACCCAAAATCCCACAAAACACAGATGAACAGTAAAGTTGTTATAACTGTTCTACCTAACTGTGACTACAGGCCAGGGCAGGGCAGCTCCGATCATAAGTGGTAGAGTGTAAGTACACACAAGATAAGCTGACACATACAGTGCAAGTGTACATAGAGTGTAAGCACACACAATATAAGGCAACATGCTTACATACAGTGTAAGTAGAGACAATATAAGGCAATGCACTTACATACAGTATAAACCAGCATAGGTACATGCAATGTAAGTACATACAGTATAAGCCAACATAGGAACATACAATATAAACCACAACTTAAGATAACTCTCTGGAAGATTACTTATTGAGCCCTATACCCTTGGAGAAGATAGAACCTATAGAACTACTGCAGTCACGTGAGGAGGATGTAAGATGCTCCCTCTAGAAGTCCAAGAAAATGGGAAAAAAAAGGCACTACCAAAGCTGGTAGTGAGAAGGAAGATGGATGAGAACATCTTGTGCCTGTGAGACATTCCTGTCTCAATGAGTAAAAATGTAAAGATGCTGGAATAAGGGATATCTGGAAAGGAATGTGAGTAGAACACAGCCTGTATGGCACAGAAGAGTGCCGATAAAGCATCGAGATGTAACAAAGGCCCGTGACGTGGAAGACAATGGACACAGACTACGTAACAGAGACACCATAACATAGACACAGATGACATAACACCGAGACAAGTTGCAACTGCTTGGCACTTTCCCCTTAGGGACCCGAGAGTCCTAGTGCAGGACAAGCCAGAGGCCAATGAGGCCAAGGGAAAGGAAGCCCTATGATGACAGCACGTGATGATGAAATGTAGCTCATTAAAGGAAGTTAGGGCCAAAGCAGTTAAGAGGATGCCCAAGAGGCTCAGCAAGCCTAGAGAAGGAAGCAGACTGCCGGGTGACCGTGGCTATAGCTCTGGACCTGAAGGCGAGGTCCTCAGGGGAAAGAGCCATGACGACGTCGAGTCGAGGAAGGCTGACAACACAAAGTTCATGACACTGTGGAGATGGGTCGGAACTGCCCTGCCCGGCAAAGGCTCTGGTGAGGCTGAGAAGAAACCCTCTCCCTTTACTTCCAGGGAGCCCGTCCCACTACAGACCTCTCCGCTCACCTGACATCAGATTGCCTCCTGTGACAGGAAAGGCTTTTCCCCTTCTCCCGACCGCTGACCCCGACACTTAGCTTTTGGAAGACGAGCGGACAAAAGCCATCGTCAGTCAGACAGGGACGTTGAGATGTTCTCAATGTGTGTGCTTCGGTGCTGCCGCTTCCAAGCTGTGGCTACAAGCCTCCCCAGGGTACCTAAGGCAAAACAGAAAAGATGACTATTGCCCTCAAAAAGAGTAATCCCCGGGACTCCTCCGCACCCCTGCCCCAGCTCACCTCAAGTCTTGATTTGACTCTGGAGGCTGCCCAGAAGGTACCTGCAAAAAGAAAAGGGACATGCTCAGCATGCTGCTGCATAACGCTCGCCTATGAGTCAGCCTGCCTAAACCCCGAGTCACCTGCCCTCCTCTGTTCCTTGGCATACCTAAGGGAACGACAGCACCTGCAAGGACACAAAGCAGAAAAGCATGCTGAGATACTGTGAAAACACAACCTCCCAACCCTGACAAGTATGCCACACCAATACCTTAAGCTTGAACCCGCCTGGAAGAGGCATGCTGGGCTAGGATAGACGGCAAGCGGATGAACTAAAATAAAAAGAATAATAATACATACTTAGAGTCGCACCAAAAACTGAGACCTCAGAAATAACAACAGCTTCCGTACCCTACTCAATGCTCACCTTGCCCACACAGCCTTGACAGCTGCTCTCTGCATGACTTCCTAAAAATAAAGACAAAGAGCAGAGATGTAACAGCCACCACTTATGCTTCCTCTGCAGAGAAAAAGAGTGACTGACCTGCACAGGGGGATCCCCCCAGCCGGGAGGGGTGGTTCTGCCCTGAATTTCATCCTTCTGAAACTAAAAGAAAATTAGGATGAAAGTCAAAGGGCTGCAGCATAACTGATGGGCTCCAGATATCCTGTGTCCCTCTGCAGATCCCATCTAGAGTCCAACTACACCCCACATTACACATCCCAAGTCCCCGGGCCCTCTCCTATTGCAGCAGGCTACGCGGCAGGGCAGAGCAGCTCCGGCACAAATGCGTGCAGACACCCGTGACACAGGACAGACACAATGTGACAAAAAAAGGGCACAAGACACAGACAGAAATCTCTTTGCAAGAAAAAGGGCTGCCAGGACTGAGAGAATGCAAAAGGAGATGACCAAGCTGAGACCGATGGTGAGCTGATGAGGCTCAGAGAAGCCTGGAGGAAGAAGATGCTAACTGAAGGATTTATTCCAAGAACAGCAAAGATGGATGCCTAGGAATCCTATGGTCAGAATGCTGTACCTAACCACATATTATTACAAGTCCTAATCCACCACAATGGATCCAGGTGGGGCACAGCTGTCCATACAGCTCTGAACAAGACCTGACAAGACATCTGACTGGATGCTTCTAAAGAGAGAACTTTTGACTGGGGAGCTCAGACAGGTATCAGAATCGCATCTATGGCCTGGGTGCCAGGCCAAGGAATGCAGAGATCACAGATGCTAACAATGATGCCAAGGTTTCTGACAGACCCCTCAAAGGGCTAAGGTAAAGGACAGGAGATACGCAAACAACACAAAATACACAATAGACAAGAGACACGAGACACACCGGGACTGCTCTGCCCTGCTGCACACCTCAGCACTGTGATCAAAAGTGAGACTTGGCTTTTATGGGGCCTAAGGGGCCAATTCATGAACACCTCCCACCTACAAAGCGGACTCAGAAACCCCTCCCAGTAATTCCCAAACCAGCACCCCGCTTTCATCCCCTCTGTGGGTCGTAGCCCTCCACTTATCTCTCAGACACCTGGGGATGCCAGTCTGTCTCAGGTGCAAAGAAAGGCCACCTCGTCAGCTGGAAAAGTCCTGCTGGCACCCGGCTGGTGTCTCTCAGACAGCTGTATTAAAGAGAACCAAACATCAGTGCCTGAGCTTGGCACCACATCGGCCAAAACCCCACCACTCTGGTACTCTCCGCGCTCCTAAGAAGGCCCAGCATCTCCAAACCCTGACCCTCAGCCACACATGGAATGCATCTGCACCTGAAAGAAAGTTAGAACATATGTCAAACACCACCAGGAAAACTCACAAGCTGCAAACACCTCATGTCAACCTAGGAACAGCATCTAGAGCCCAAGTACAGCCCACATTACTAATTCCAACTCCCCATGGTTTGTCCTATTGCAGCAGGCCATGCGGCAGGGCAGAACAGCTCTGGCACAAATAAGTGCAGACACCCGTGACACAGAACGTGACAAACAGGGGGACGTGAAACACGACACATCATGCTTGTGGTGAGGGCCTCGAGGGGAGAAGGCAAAAGGGACCCCAAAGACACACCAGGGAACACGGCACACCGGACAACACGACACAGACCAGAGCTGTTCTGCACTGCCCGCCTGAAAGCTGCCATCAAAAGTAGAGCCTCTCCCTTTAGCTGTCCTAGGAGGCCCTCGGACGAGAATGCTTTTCCCTTTGCTAATTTTTAAATCTGGCCCAAGAACTCCCAGTCTGCTACTGCCCCATCTCCAGGCCATGGTCCCCAACTTATCTTTTGGATGATCGGTGATGTGGATCCACGTTGCACCTGAAATGAGTCTGCCTCGGAGGGCCCCGTGATGGCCTGTCAGCCTCTCGGTCAGCTAAAATAAAGAAAACCAAAACAAAAGTGTGAGTCCAGAGTTATGTGGGCCAAATCCCACCAAGGCAGCTACTTGCCCTCTCCTGAGTGTGCCTGGCTCCTTCAGGCTCCAGCTTCATCCTGATTCCAAGGCTGTGGCCTTCATTGGGGTGGCACCTGGGTTAGAGAAAGGCAAAGTTAAATGGCATTCCTGTGAGTGCAGTGGATGACCTTGTGTGCTGTAAGACATGGCAATGCCTCTGCTAGGCTTCTGAACAGCCTTCTGTGGGGGGGCCCTCAAACAAACAAATAAACACCCTTTCTCACCCTGCTGCCTGCAAATCCCCTCCCCATAACTCCTAACTGGATACCTGCTCACCCTCCCTCTCCCAGTCACAATCCTCAACTCACCTGAAGGCTCAATCTCAAACGTCATCCTTAACACTGGGTAGATCCCTCTTGTGACATGATCAATCTGCTGAGAAATTGTTGTGCTTGAGAGCTGAGCAATAACAACCACTTCTCTCCACTGCTCACCTTGGCTGCTGGCATCCAGATTTACTTCCTAAAAAGAAAGACACAGAACAGAGCTGTAACACAGTCACCATACACACGTCTGCTGCAGAGACAAATGATGCCTCACCTGCTCGGGCCAATCCCCTCACCCGGGATGGGGCCCTCTGGCCCAGATTTAATCCATCTGAATCTGAAAAAAAAGTTAGGACAAGAGTCAAACTGTTGCAGGATAACTGATGAGCTCCAGATATCCTGTGTCCCTCTGCAGATCCCATCTAGAGTCCAACTACACCCCACATTACACATCCCAAGTCCCCGGGCCCTCTCCTATTGCAGCAGGCTACGCGGCAGGGCAGAGCAGCTCCGGCACAAATGCGTGCAGACACCCGTGACACAGGACAGACACAATGTGACAAAAAAAGGGCACAAGACACAGACAGAAATCTCTTTGCAAGAAAAAGGGCTGCCAGGACTGAGAGAATGCAAAAGGAGATGACCAAGCTGAGACCGATGGTGAGCTGATGAGGCTCAGAGAAGCCTGGAGGAAGAAGATGCTAACTGAAGGATTTATTCCAAGAACAGCAAAGATGGATGCCTAGGAATCCTATGGTCAGAATGCTGTACCTAACCACATATTATTACAAGTCCTAATCCACCACAATGGATCCAGGTGGGGCATAGCTGTCCATACAGCTCAGAACAAGACCTGACAAGACATCTGACTGGATGCTTCTAAAGAGAGAACTTTTGACTGGGGAGCTCAGACAGGTATCAGAATCGCATCTATGGCCTGGGTGCCAGGCCAAGGAATGCAGAGATCACAGATGCTAACAATGATGCCAAGGTTTCTGACAGACCCCTCAAAGGGCTAAGGTAAAGGACAGGAGATACGCAAACAACACATAATGCACAACAGACAAGTAACACGAGACACACCGGGACTGCTCTGCCCTGCTGCACACCTCAGCACTGTCATCAAAAGTGAGACTTGGCTTTTATGGGGCCTAAGGGGCCAATTCATGAACACCTCCCACCTACAAAGCGGACTCAGAAACCCCTCCCAGTAATTCCCAAACCAGCACCCCGATTTCATCCCCTCTGTGGGTCGTAGCCCTCCACTTATCTCTCAGACACCTGGGGATGCCAGTCTGTCTCAGGTGCAAAGAAAGGCCACCTCGTCAGCTGGAAAAGTCCTGCTGGCACCCGGCTGGTGTCTCTCAGACAGCTGTATTAAAGAGAACCAAACATCAGTGCCTGAGCTTGGCACCACATCGGCCAAAACCCCACCACTCTGGTACTCTCCGCGCTCCTAAGAAGGCCCAGCATCTCCTAACCCTGACCCTCAGCCACACATGGAATGCATCTGCACCTGAAAGAAAGTTAGAACATATGTCAAACACCACCAGGATAACTCACAAGCTGCAAACACCTCATGTCAACCTAGGAACAGCATCTAGAGCCCAAGTACAGCCCACATTACTAATTCCAACTCCCCATGGTTTGTCCTATTGCAGCAGGCCATGCGGCAGGGCAGAACAGCTCCGGCACAAATGCGTGCAGACACCCGTGACACAGAACGTGACAAACAGGTGGACGTGAAACACGACACATCATGCTTGTGGTGAGGGCCTCGAGGGGAGAAGGCAAAAGGGACCCCAAAGACACACCAGGGAACACGGCACACCGGACAACACGACACAGACCGGAGCTGTTCTGCACTGCCCGCCTGAAAGCTGCCATCAAAAGTAGAGCCTCTCCCTTTAGCTGTCCTAGGAGGCCCTTGGACGAGAATGCTTTTCCCTTTGCTAATTTTTAAATCTGGCCCAAGAACTCCCAGTCTGCTACTGCCCCATCTCCAGGCCATGGTCCCCAACTTATCTTTTGGATGATCGGTGATGTGGATCCACGTTGCACCTGAAATGAGTCTGCCTCGGAGGGCCCCGTGATGGCCTGTCAGCCTCTCGGTCAGCTAAAATAAAGAAAACCAAAACAAAAGTGTGAGTCCAGAGTTATGTGGGCCAAATCCCACCAAGGCAGCTACTTGCCCTCTCCTGAGTGTGCCTGGCTCCTTCAGGCTCCAGCTTCATCCTGATTCCAAGGCTGTGGCCTTCATTGGGGTGGCACCTGGGTTAGAGAAAGGCAAAGTTAAATGGCATTCCTGTGAGTGCAGTGGATGACCTTGTGTGCTGTAAGACATGGCAATGCCTCTGCTAGGCTTCTGAACAGCCTTCTGTGGGGGGGCCCTCAAACAAACAAATAAACACCCTTTCTCACCCTGCTGCCTGCAAATCCCCTCCCCATAACTCCTAACTGGATACCTGCTCACCCTCCCTCTCCCAGTCACAATCCTCAACTCACCTGAAGCCTCAATCTCAAACATCATCCTTAACACTGGGTAGATCCCTCTTGTGACATGATCAATCTGCTGAGAAATTGTTGTTCTTGAGAGCTGAGCAATAACAACCACTTCTCTCCACTGCTCACCTTGACTGCTGGTATCCACATTTACTTCCTAAAAAGAAAGACAAAGAACAGAGCTGTAACACAGTCACCATACACACGTCTGCTGCAGAGACAAATGATGCCTCACCTGCTCGGGCCAATCCCCTCACCCGGGATGGGGCCCTCTGGCCCAGATTTAATCCATCTGAATCTGAAAAAAAAGTTAGGACAAGAGTCAAACTGTTGCAGGATAACTAATGAGCTCCAGATATCCTGTGTCCATCTACAAATCCCATCTAGAGTCCAACTACACCCCACATTACACATCCCAAGTCCCCGGGCCCTCTCCTATTGCAGCAGGCTACGCGGCAGGGCAGAGCAGCCCCGGCACAAATGTGTGCAGACACCCGTGACACAGGACAGACAGGACAGGACAGACAACGGGGACACAACAGGAAAAGAGACCTCTAGGCAAGGAAAATGGCTGCAAGGACTGAGAGAATGCAAAAGGAAATGACCGAGCTGAGACCGATGGTGAGCTGATGAGGCTCAGAGAAGCCTGGAGGAAGAAGATGCTAACTGAAGGATTTATTCCAAGAACAGCAAAGATGGATGCCTAGGAATCCTATGGTCAGAATCCTCTACCTAACCTCATATTATTACAAGTCCTAATCCACCACAATGGATCCAGGTGGGGCACAGCTGTCCATACAGCTCAGAACAAGACCTGACAAGACACCTGACTGGATGCTTCCAAAGAGAGATGGAAGTCTGAAACCTGTCTGAGCTCCCGAGTCAAAAGTTCTATGGCCTGGGTGCCAGACCAAGGAATGCAGAGATCACAGATGCTAAAAATGATGCCAAGATTTCTGACAGGCACTCCCTAAGGTAAAAGACATGGGATACACAAACAACAGAAAATGCACAATAGACAAGAGATATGAGACACACCGGGACTGCTCTGCCCTGCTGCACACCTCAGCACTGTCATCAAAAGTGAGACTTGGCTTTTATGGGGCCTAAGGAGCCGTTTAATGAACACCTCCCCCCTCCAAATTGCACTTAAAAACCCCTCCCAGTAATTCATAAACCAGCACCATGCTTTCATCCCCTCTGTGGGTCGTAGCCCTCCACTTATCTCTCAGACATCTGGGGATGCCAGTCTGTCTCAGGTGCAAAGAAAGGCCACCTCGCCAGCTGGAAAGGTCCTGCTGGCACCCGGTTGGTGTCTCTCAGACAGCTGTATTAAAGAGAACCAAACATCAGTGCCTGATCATGGCACCACATCGGCCAAAACCCCACCACTCTGGTACTCTCCGCGCTCCTAAGAAGGCCCAGCATCTCCTAACCCTGACCCTCTGCCATGGAGGCAGTGCAACTGCACCGAAAGAAAGTCAGAACATATGTCAAACACCACCAGGATAACTCACAAGCTGAAAACACCTCATGTCAACCTAGGAACAGCATCTAAAGCCCAAGTACAGCCCACATTACTAATTCCAACTCCCCATGGTTTGTCCTATTGCAGCAGGCCATGCGGCAGGGAAGAACAGCTCTGGCACAAATAAGTGCAGACACCCGTGACACAGAACGTGACAAACGGGGGACATGAAACACGACACATCATGCTTGTGGTGAGGGCCTCGAGGGGAGAAGGCAAAAGGGACCCCAAAGACACACCAGGGAACACGGCACACCGGACAACAAGACACAGACCAGAGCTGTTCTGCACTGCCCGCCTGAAAGCTGCCATCAAAAGTAGAGCCTCTCCCTTTAGCTGTCCTAGGAGGCCCTTGGACAAGAATGCTTTTCCTTCTGCTATTTTTTAAATCTGTCCCAAGTACTCCCAACCCGCTACACTCCCATCTCCAGGCCGTGGCCCCCGACTTATCTTTTGGATGATCGGTGATGTGGATCCACGCTGCACCTGAAATGAGTCTGCCTCGGAGAGCCCCGTGATGGCCTGTCAGCCTCTCAGTCAGCTAAAATAAAGAAAACCAAAACCAAAGAGTGAGTCCAGAGCTATGGGGGCCAAATCCCACCAAGGCAGCTACTTGCCCTCTCCTGAGTGTGCCTGGCTCCTTCAGGCTCCAGCTTCATCCTGATTCCAAGGCTGTGGCCTTCATTGGGGTGGGACCTGGGTTAGAGAAAGGCAAAGTTAAATGGCATTCCTGTGAGTGCAGTGGATGACCTTGTGTGCTGTAAGACATGGCAATGCCTCTGCTAGGCTTCTGAACAGCCTTCTGCGGGGGGGGGGGGCCCTCAAATAAACAAATAAACACCCTTTCTCACCCTGCTGCCTGCAAATCCCCTCCCCATAACTCCTAACTGGATACCTGCTCACCCTCCCTCTCCCAGTCACAATCCTCAACTCACCTGAAGCCTCAATCTCAAACATCATGCTTGACACTGGGCAGATCCCTCTTGTGACATGATGAATCTGCTGAAAAATTGCTGTGCTTGAGAGCTGAGCAATAACAACCACTTCTCTCCACTGCTCACCTTGGCTGCTGGCATCCAGATTTACTTCCTAAAAAGAAAGACACAGAACAGTGCTGTAACACAGTCACCATATACACTTCTGCTGCAGAGACAAATGGGGCCTCACCTGCTCGGGCCAATCCCCTCACCCGGGATGGGGCCCTCTGGCCCAGATTTAATCCATCTGAATCTGAAAAAAAAGTTAGGACAAGAGTCAAACTGTTGCAGGATAACTGATGAGCTCCAGACATCCTGTGTCCATCTACAAATCCCATCTAGAGTCCAACTACACCCCACATTACAAATTCCAAGTCCCCAGGCCCTCTCCTATTGCACCAGGCCATGCGGCAGGGCAGAGCAGCTCCGGCACAAATGTGTGCTGACACCCGTGACACAGGACAGACAGGACAGGACAGGACAGACAATGGGAACACAACACAGACAGAAACCTCTAGGCAAGGAAAATGGCTGCCAGGACTGAGAGAATGCAAAAGAAAATGACCCAGTTGAGACTGATGGCGAGCTCATAAGGCTCAGAGAAATCTGGAGGAAGAAGATGTTAAACTGAATGATTTATTCCAAGGACAGCAGAGACCGATGCCTGAAATTCCTACAGCCAGAGTCCTCTACCTGCCCTCACATTCTTTCAAGTCCTAATCCACCACAATGGATCCTGGTGGGGCAGAGCTGTCCATACAGCTCAGAACAAGACCTAACAAGACATCTGACCAGATGTTCCAAAGGGAGAAGAGAGTCTGATGCCTGTCTGAGCTCCCGAGTCAAAAGTTCTATGGCCTGGGTGCCAGACCAAGGAATGCAGAGATCACAGATGCTAACAATGATGCCAAGGTTTCTGACAGACCCCCCCTAAGGTAAAAGGCACGATATACAAAAACAACACATAATGCACAACAGACAAGTGACACGAGACACACCGGGACTGCTCTGCCCTGCTGCACACCTCAGCACTGTCATCAAAAGTGAGACTTGGCTTTCATGGGGCCTAAGGGGCCACTTCACAAACACCCCCCACCTACAAAGCGGACTTAAAACCTACTCCCAGTAATTCCCAAAACAACACCCTGCTTTCATCCCGTCTGTGGGTCGTAGCCCTCTACTTATCTCTCAGACATCTGGGGATGCCAGTCTGTCTCAGGTGCAAAGAAAGGCCACCTCGTCAGCTGGGAAGGTCCTGCTGGCACCCGGCTGGTGTCTCTCAGACAGCTGTATTAAAGAAAAACTAAAACATCAGTGCCTGATCCTGGCACCACATCAGCCAAAACCCCACCAGTCTGCTACTCACCGCGCTCCTAAGAAGGCCCAGCACCTCCTAACCCTGACCCTCAGCCACACATGGAATGCATCTGCACCTGAAAGAAAGTTAGAACATATGTCAAACACCACCAGGATAACTCACAAGCTGAAAACACCTCATGTCAACCTAGGAACAGCATCTAGAGCCCAAGTACAGCCCACATTACAAATTCCAACTCCCCAGGCTTCTCCTATTGCAGCAGGCCATGCGGCAGGGCAGAACAGCTCTGGCACAAATAAGTGCAGACACCCGTGACACAGAACGTGACAAACAGGGGGGGACATGAAACACGACACATCATGCTTGTGGTGAGGGCCTTGAGGGGAGAAGGCAAAAGGGACCCCAAAGACACACCAGGGAACACGGCACACCGGACAACACGACACAGACCAGAGCTGTTCTGCACTGCCCGCCTGAAAGCTGCCATCAAAAGTAGAGCCTCTCCCTTTAGCTGTCCTAAGAGGCCCTTGCAGAAGATTGCTTTTCCCTTTGCTAATTTTTAAATCTGGCCCAAGAACTCCCAGTCTGCTACTGCCCCATCTCCAGGCCGTGGCCCCCGACTTATCTTTTGGATGATCGGTGATGTGGATCCACGTTGCACCTGAAATGAGTCTGCCTCGGAGGGCCTCGTGATGGCCTGTCAGCCTCTCGGTCAGCTAAAATAAAGAAAACCAAAACCAAAGTGTGAGTCCAGAGTTATGTGGGCCAAATCCCACCAAGGCAGCTACTTGCCCTTTCCTGAGTGTGCCTGGCTCCTTCAGGCTCCAGCTTCATCCTGATTCCAAGGTTGTGGCCTTTATTAGGAGTGGCACCTGGGTTAGAGAAAGGCAAAGTTAAATGGCATTCCTGTGAGTGCAGTGGATCACCTTGTGTTCTGTAAGATATGGGAATGCCTCTGCTAGGCTTCTGAGAAACCTGAGGGGAAAGGCTTTTTTTGTTTTTTATTTCCCTCAAATAAACAAATAAATACCCTTTCTCACCCTGCTTCCTTCAATCCCCATGCCACACACAACCACAATAACCCCTAACTGGACACCTGCTCACCCTCCCTCTCCTAATTACAATCCTCAACTCACCTGAAGCCTCAATCTCAAACATCATCCTTGACACTGGGCAGATCCCTCTTATAACATGATGCATCTGCTGAGAAAAGCCTTGTGTTTGATACAACCTGGAATTTCAGCAAGTTGCAGTCCTCAAAAATCTAAAAACCAAAAAAAAAAAAAAAAAAAAACCAAACCCAGATAACAGAAAAACCCCCAACAATAAAAGAAACAAAAAACCCACAAAAACTAAAAAAAAACAAAAAAAACCCAAAGCACCCACAAAAAAAAGCCCCCAAAAACTAAAACAACCCCAAAAAACCCCCAAAACCAAATCCCCCAAACACAAAAGAAAAAAAAAAAACCAACCAAAAAAAAAAACAAAAAAAAACCCCAAAACCAAAAAGAGAACAAAAAAAAAACCAAAAAACCTCCAGAAAAAAAAAAAAAAAAAAAAAAAACAGCAAAACCCAAAATTTCAAAAGCACCTTGCCACTCCTCAACATGCAAGCCAAAATCTCAATCTTAAATCCTCCCTGTATTCCACACTGTTTTCCTCACAGTATCTTCAAAGCCTCGGTTGCTTTAGATGCCCAGAAACAGCTGCTGGAAACAAGCTGAGATGAGCTAAAAGAGCCCCTTCACTGAAATGAGAGGAGAGCTCGTACCCCAGCACATCCCGGAGAGGGAATGAAGCCCCTCAGCCACGGCTGGGGTTAATATACCCCTGATTGTGCCCGCCCCTCGTTCCCATGATGCCCGGGCAAAGGGAGGGGGGGGCGAATCCCACCGGGTATAAAAGCCCTCAGAGCAGCTGCAGCTGTTTGGCCCCTCTGACTCAAGTTCAAGGGGAGTAAAGGGCTTGTTATAGAAGAAAACTCTTCAGAAAAATAACAGCACTTTCTTTTTGCATCATCTACTTGGAGCAGAAGAACAGGAAACTGGTAAGACATAGAACTTTGTGTTTAGGTAGCATAACTAGATAAATTGGGTAATTTGCTGTTAACTTACATAATTATTCCTTAGTGGCTACTAAGTAGTACTTCCCGTGTAACTAAGCTGGATGGAGAAGAATACTAATTATATGAATCATCTAGGTCTCCTTGGGACCTGTAATTCAGGCTATCTACGTTATAGGTCAAAATAAGAAAAATAAAAGCCTCCCAGGCAGTGTAAGGATTAAGTGCATGCTAGGCTCACCCTTCTCTGAGATACTTGGTCCTACAGCACAGAAAGAAGTGCCCTGAAATGTAGTTTTACACCCTTAAAATGCTGGAAAAGGCAGAGCTTCCTTCTAGTGAACTCCTTAAAAAGAGGAAATGGGGCAGTTACCTCTACTGAAGGTAATACAATGGCAAATAAATAGCTTCTTCCCTTTAATTCATTCTCCTTAAGTATTGGGAAAAGAGGGGTTTTCCTCACTTTAAATCTCTCCAGTGATGAAAAAAGTTTTTTTTAAACTAAGGGGGAATGCCCTTTCCCTGCAATTGTAAAAAAATTTTGCCTGGGGGATCCCGCTCATCCTTCCCCCTCATCTCGCACCCAGAGCACCCTCTGCCCTGGTCCCTCCTCTCCTGGCAGGCTCTGTCATAGGGCGCTAATTAGGGGGAGCATTAATGAACTGCTTACAGCGAAAGGGGTCTGGTTCGGAGGTGGGCGGCGAAAAGAGCCGAGTGCTGCCGGAGATGCCCGAATGGCGGAGAGGGCGCGGTCAGCGAAAGGACTCGAGCGGGGACGGAAAAACCCGAGCGGCGGAGCTCGGCGGAAGGCGACGAAGGGACGGGGACACCCAGACTGGGAGCCCTGATTGGCCAATCGCCTCGGGGAGCCCGGCCCCTGCGCCGGCCTCAGACGCCGCCATGGCGGCGGAGGTGGCGGACGGTTCGTGTGGGTTCTGCACCGCCTCCGCGGCGCCCTATACGTGCCCGCGCTGTCATCGCCGCCTCTGCTCCCTGCGCTGCTACCGCGCCCACGGCCCCTGCGCTGAGGCCTTTTACCGCGACCAGGTTCTTGAGGCGCTGCGCGCCGAGCGCGATTCAACCCGCCGGGGCCCCGCGTCGCCCGGGCTGCGCGAACTACGCGAGCCCGGGGATCCAGCGCGGCCTGTGGGCCGCGGGCTGTGGGAGCAGCTGAGCGAGGCGGAGCGCGACGGGTTCCGGCAGCTGCTGAGTTCCGGGGAGGCCGCGGCGCTGCTGCCGCAGTGGCGGCCGTGGTGGTGGCGCGGGCGGGGGCCAGTGGAGGAGCTCGGCGGCGGCTCGGGGGTCGAGCAGGAGGAGGAGGATGAGGAGGGCGGCGAAGGCCGGCCCGGCCCCGCGCCGCCCGTCCCGGCCTCGGTGCCGCCGCTGAGCGCCCTCCGCGCCGCGGCCCCGTCGCCCTTGGTGCGGTTCCAGCTGCCGAACGCGCTGTTCGGCTACGCTTTCGCGCTGAGCCTGCACGGCGGGGACGAGACGCTGCTGCCCGAGCTCCCCGCGGCCGCCATCGCCGCCTCGGCTGCGCTCCGCGCCCGCCGCCCCTTCGGCAGCACGGCCGAGGCGCTGCTGAGCGCCCGGCGCGACGCCCGCGCCGCGGGGCTGCCCCTGAGCCCGCTCGGCGACAGCGGCGCGCTCCTGGCCGTGGCGCAGCTGCTGGAGGGTCGCGATAGTCGCGACCCCGGCGCCGACGTGGCGGCAGCTTTGTGGCACCTGTGGCGGCTGCTGAAGGCGGGGGCGCGGGCGCTGCCGCCCCCCGAGCGGAGCCGCTTCCGAGCGGCGCGCAGAAAGGTCGGGTTCCTGCTGAGCTGGAGCCGCGGCGTCCCCGAGGAGCTCGCTCAGCTCGCCCGGGAGGCGCGGGCGGTTCACGCCGAGGTGGCCGCGGAGGAGGCGGCGGTGGCCGAAATCAGGGAGGGGCTGGAGAAGGTCTGGGGAGGGCCTCGGCCGCCCCCCAGGGAGGGGCAGGAGGATCGGGTACCCTGGCTGGTCAGGGACGGGGTTGAGGAGGGTTTCGGGGGTCTCCGGCCGCCCCCGGCTGACTGGGGGGTGCAGGGTCGGCGGCTGATCGAGGAGCTGGACTGAGATGGGCAGACGGCAAGGAAACGGCCCGAGAGAGAATCCGCTGGTCAAGGGACAGGACTGATGAACGTCCAGAGAACCGGGACTGGGAAAGCTGCTCCTTAAGGGACAGGACTGATTAACGTCCGGGAAATCTGCTCATTAAGGGACAGGACTGATTACTGTCCGGGAAAGTTGCTCGTTAAGGAACAGGATTAATGAACTTCCAGGAAAGCTGCTCATTAAGGGACAGGACTGATGGACGTCCCCACTCTCGGCGGATGTGGGGGGTCCCAGGGGGCCCCTCAGTTGATGGGAGAGGTCCCGGCAGTGCCAGTAAACGGTGGGGAGTGGGAGTGTGGGGTGGTGGTGCTCGCTGGGGTCTCAGGATGGGAGGGAAGACACGAGAACGTTGACTCCATGTTTCAGAAGGGTCAATATATTATTTTATGATATATATTACATTACAACTGTACTAAAAGAGTAGAAGAAAGGATTTCATTAGAAGGCTGGCTAAGAATAGAAAAAGAATGATAACAGGCTTGTGACTGACCGAGACAGTCGGGACAGCCGGACTGTGATTGGCCATTAATTAGAAACAACCACATAATTAGAAACAACCACATGAGAGTTGAGATGGGGAGGTTCCAAAGGTGCTGCAGTAGATGGGGGGGGGCCTCGGGGGTTTCCACAGGAAATGTGGGTGATCCCAGGAGGGTCCCAGGGGGGCCTTGGGGGTCCCACAGGCAATGTGGGCGATCCCGGGGGGTCCCACAGGCAATGTGGGCCATCCCGGAGGGCCTTGGGGGTCCCACAGGCAATGTGGGCTATCCTGGGGGGCCTTGGGGGTCCCACAGGCAATGTGGGCCATCCCGGGGGGTCCCACAGGCAATGTGGGCCATCCCGGGGGGTCCCACAGGCAATGTGGGCGATCCCGGGGGTCTCGGGGGCCCTCAGTAGAGCAGGGGCAGCAGGCGGTGCGGCACGCGCTGGCACAGCCCCCCCCAGGCCCCCCCAAAGCGGCGCCGCTGCCGCCGCTCCCCCTGCAGAGCCCGGAGCTCCCGGAGCGCCGCCCCCCGCCAGGAGCAGCAGCAGCGGTGGGGACAGACCTGGGGGGACAGGGGCGGCTCAGGGGTGGGGACACGGTGGGACACGGGGCTTTGGGGGGGGCTCGGGTGTGTGGCAGGGAGGCACACGGGGTTCTGGGGGGCTCAGGTATCTGGGAGAGAGGGACAGGGGGTTTTGGGGGGGCTCATGTGTCTATCTGGGGGGGACACGGGGCTTTGGGGGCTCAGGTGGCTGGGAGGAAGGGACACGGGGTTTTGGGGTGACCCCAGGGGAAGGAGGGGCGCCCCGCCGGGGTTTTGGGGGCTCAGGTGTCTGGGAGGGACACGGGGTTTTGGGGGTCTCACCGCAGGGCAGGGTCCAGCCCAAGGCCATCAGCAGCTCCCCGAGGTCATCGGGGCGTCGCACGAGCCCCCACCAGCCCCCGGCCAGCAGCAGCTGCCCCGTGGCCGTGGGAACCGTGGCGAGACCTGGGGAGGGGGTGGAACAGGGGTTTGAGGGGTCCCACATTTGGGGATCCGCGGCCGTTTGGGTGTCCCGGCCCTGGGGGGTCTCACCGGGCCACCCGGGGGTCTCGGGGGTCGCGGCTGAAAGGAGGCTCCTCTGGGTGGTGGCGCCGTGGAAGATCCACAAGCCCAGGGCTGGGGGAAACAGGAGGGGAGGGGGATGTCAGGGCCCCCCTAAACTGCCCCGAGCTCCTCAGGGACCCCCCCAAATCCCCCCAGTTCCCCTGAACCCGCCCCACCCCGATCCTGCCCACCCCCCCAATTCCCCCAAATAATCCCTGGTGCTCCCATTGATCCCAAATCCCCCCAATTCCCCCCAAAATCTCTTCCAGTACCCCCCAAATCTCCTCCAATTCCCCCCACTTGCCCCCAAATCCCCCCAATTCCTCCCAAATCCCCCCAGTGCCCCCAGTACTCCCCAAATCTCCTCCAGTGCCCCCCAAATGCCTCCAATTCCCCCAAAATTCCCCCAGAGCCCCCCGTGCCCACCGTAGAGCCCCCCACAGGCTGCCCCCCCGGCGCCCCCCCAGCCCCTGCTGGGGTCTCCTCAGCAGCAGCAGCACCGGGAGGGGACCCCCGAAAGGGCCCCAGGCGAGACCCCCAAAGAGCCCCAGGAACCCCCCGGGGCCGGGGGCAGGACTCACGCTCAGCTCCTGGGGAGAGGCGAGAGGTGAGACCCCCACAGACCCCCCCCACCCACAAACACACCCCAAAATACCCCCCCGGGCACCCCAAAATTTCTCTGGAGACCCCAAGCACGCCCCATAACCCCCCCCACCCCAAAGGCACTCCAAAACCCCCCCAAACACACCCCAAAAATTCCCCAGGGTATCCCGCACCCCCACCCCCCACCCCCCCCCAGACACATCCCAGAAAACCCCAAAAACCTCCTGGATACCCAAACACACCCCCTACCCCCAAACACATCCCAAAACCCCCCTGGAGACCCCACAGACCCCTCCCCCACTGCCCCCCCCGTGCCCTCCCACCCTGACCACTGCAGCACCGCCCCCATGCTCACCCCCCCGTGTCCCCCCCCCACCCTGAGCCGCCGCAGCACCGCCCCCATGTGCCCCCCATGCTCACCCCCCCGTGTCCCCCCCCCCCACCCTGAGCCGCCGCAGCACCGCCCCCCCCTGCGCGGCCGCCACCAGCGCCAGGGGCAGCGAGGGGGAGCCCCAAAGGCGCTGCTGCTCCCCCAGGGCCGCGCAGAGCACCAGGAACTGGGGGGGACACATTGGGGACACGGGGGGACATTGAGGGGACATTCAGGGACACGGGGGGGACATTGAGGACACATTGGGGACACGGGGGGACATTGAGGACACGGGGGGACATTGAGGACACATTGGGGACACGGGGGGGGACAGGGGGACAGAGGAGGAAGAGCTCGTTAATCCCCTGGGCTCTGCTCCAAGTGCTCCCAGTCTCTCCCCTAGTTCCCTCCCAGTCCCCCCAAGTCCTCCTGCAGTCCCTCCCAGTCCCCCCATTTCCCCCCCCACCCAGTTCCCTCCCAGTTTCCCCCCAGTCCCCCCAGTTTGCCCATTCCCCCCCCCAGTCCCCCCAGTTTGCCCATTCCCCCCCCAGTCCCCCCAGTTTGCCCATTCCTCTCCCAGTCCCC
The DNA here is from genome assembly GCF_028551555.1 of Melozone crissalis. Taxonomy (NCBI): domain Eukaryota; kingdom Metazoa; phylum Chordata; class Aves; order Passeriformes; family Passerellidae; genus Melozone; species Melozone crissalis. The sequence goes on along the minus strand of NW_026536256.1, from coordinate 44,101 downwards.
CCAGTTTGCCCGTTCCCCCCCCAGTCCCCCCAGTTTGCCCATTCCTCTCCCAGTCCCCCCAGTTTGCCCATTCCCCCCCCAGTCCCCCCAGTTTCCCCATTCCCCCCCCAGTCCCCCCCAGTTTCCCCATTCCCCCCCCAGTCCCCCCCAGTTTGCCCATTCCCCCCCCAGTCCCCCCCAGTTTGCCCAGTTCCCCCCGTACCCAGGCGCAGAGCCCGACCCGCTCCCAGTTCAGATTCTCGGGGGGTTCCAGGGGGGTCCCCGCTCCTCCCCCCACGAAGAATTCATACACGGGGTGTCCTGGGGGGGGGAGGGGCACGGCCTCAGCACCCCCGGGACCCCCCCCAGGACCCCCCAAAAGCCCCCAGCCCGCCATGATCCCCCCAACTCCCCCAGACCCCAATTCTGCTCCCAATTACCCCCCAGGACCCCAATTTCCCCCCCCAAACCCCAATTTCCCCCCCAGACCCCCATTTCCCCCCCAGACCCCCAATCCCCCCCACCCCCCCGCTCACCGGTGCCGCCGCCCCGCAGCCGCCGCCGCGCGAGGATGAGGAGGGCGAGGCCGAAGGCGACGCTGGAGGCGGCCGCGGCCAGCGGGGGGAGGAGGGGGCACAGGGGGGGCAGGGGGACCCCCAGGGCCAGCGACCCTCCCAGGGCCCCCCCCAGCAGCAGCAGCCCTGGGACAGCGGCCGTGAGGGGGGCGACCCCCGGGGGGACCCTGAGACCCCCCCCCAGTGAGGGCCGCGACCCCCGACGCTCCCTTCGAGCCCGAGGGGACCCCCCGAGCCCCCCGCCCGCACCCAACCCCCCCCCAAAGGGCCTGAACGGACCCTGGACGCCCCCGAGCGCCCCCCACTCACAGCCGAGGTCCTGGAGGGGTCCTGGGGGGTCACCGGGGCTCTGGGGGGACAGCGGCGTCACCCCGAGACCCCCATGGGACCCCCCGAGACCCCCCAAACCCCCCCATGTGGCCCCCCAAGACCCCCCATCACCCCCCAAACCACCCCAATCCCCCCCATCACCCCCCAAACCGCCCCAATCCCCACCAAATCCCCCCCATATCCCCCAATCCCCCATCCCGGCTCCCCAAATCCCCCCAAACCGCCCCAATCCCCACCAAATCCCCCCCATATCCCCCAATCCCTCATCCCGGCTCCCCAAATCCCCCCATCACCCCCCAAACCGCCCCAATCCCCCATCCCGGCTCCCCAAATCCCCCCAAGTCTCCCCAAACCGCCCCAATCCCCCCCAAATCCCTCCCAGACCCCCAAATTTCCCCAGAAGCCCCCCAACCCCCCCCCCCGACCCCCCCTCACCCTCGGGGGTCTCCGGGCCCCCATCCCGAGCGCCCCCACCCACGCCAGCACCAGCGCCAGCGCGGGGGGGGTGGGCGCGGCCAGGGGGGGGGGAGGGGCCCCCCAGGCCCCCCCCCGCCCCTCCCCCACCGTGGCGCTCACGACCCCCACGAGCCCCAAAGGGAGGAGCAGCGACAGAGCCCCCGCGCCTGGGGGGAGAGACCCCAGACCCAAAACAGGAGGGCCCCAGACCCAAATTAGGGGGACCCCAGAGCCAAAATACACACAGATGAGACTCCAGACCCAAGATACCCATAGGTGAGACCCCACACCCAAAACAGGGATCCCAGACCCAAGATACCCCCAGGTGTGACCCCAGGTGTCACCCCGACCCAAATTAGGGGGACCCCAGACCCCACAGGTGAGACCCCAGACCCAAAATAGGGACCCCAGACCCAAAATGGGGTCCCCTCAACCACCAGGCGAGACCCCCCTCCCCAAAAAAGGCACCCGGGGACCCCCAGGTGTGACCCCACACCCAAAAACACGACAGGGGTCACTCCACACCCCTCCCCGAGGGACTCCAGACCCAAAAAGGGACCCCGCCCCCCCAAAAGGGGACCCGGGGCTCAGGACGCCCCTCCCCCCCCCCGCCCCCTCCCCAAAAAGGGCCCCGGTCGCGCCCCCCCCCCGCCCCCCCTCACCCCAGGGCCCCCCAAATTCCAGCTCGGGGGGAGGGGGCGCCGTTCGTGGGGGCTCCATGGCCGGGGGGGTTTCCTGGGGGGTCCTGGGCGCCACGGGGGCGTGGCTTGGCAGGAACCACGTCCCCCCCGGCGGGTGATGTCACCGCACCGCGCGGTGATTGGCTGCGGCAGGGCCACGCCCCCCGCTCTTAAAGAGACAGTGACCGAATCCTGCGGGTCTGTGACGTCACAAACTGCGTCATTACACAGCGAGGCCGCGAGAAAAACCGAATTTATTGAGGAAAAAACAACAAACGGGGGCGGGGGGCGTACGCGAGGGGGTCCTAAAAATCGGGGGGGGGGTCTCACCTCACATGTGGGAAGGGTCCCACACTGGAGGGGGGGGGGGTTCTCACACACTGGGGGGGGTCCGGGGGTCCCATGAGGGTCTCCAGATGTCTCCTGAGCTCTTGGGGCTTTCCAGGGGTCTCCAGGTGTCCATGGGGGTCTCCAGGGGTCTCCAGATATCCTTGGAGGTCTCTCGAGGGTTTCTGGGGATCTCCAGGGCTCTTGGGGGGCTCTCCCGGGGATCTCCTGGGGGTGTCTTGAGCTCTTGAGGATCTCCAGGGGCCTCTGGCAGTCTCGAGAGGTCTCCAGGGCTCTCCCAAGTGTCTCTGGGGGTCTCCGGGGGTCTCTGGGGGTCTCCAGGTGTCTCAGTGGGTCTGGGGTCACTCCACGACCAGGTGGAAGCGCTCGGCCTCCTCGAAGAGCGCGTTCATGGAGGCGGCCCAGGCCTCCAGCTCCGACACCTGGGGGGGATGAGGGGGAGATGGGGGGTCTGTGGGGGGCTGTGGGGGCACTGGGGGAAATGCGGGGGAGATGGGGGTCAGGGGGGTCTGTGGGGGGGGCTGAGGGGGCCGGGGGGTGCCGGGAGCAGCAGGGCGAGGGGAATGGGGGGGTCTGGGGCAGCGTTGGCTCTGTGGGGGGAAATGGGTATCAGGAGGGTCCGAGGGGGCAGCGGGGGTCCCTGGGGAGGGTCCCTGGGGGTCCCAGTGGCATTGGGAGGGTCTCTGGGTTAGGGTTAGGTCTCTGGGGGTCCCAGCAGTGGGGGGGGGGGGTCCCGGGGGGCTGTGGGCGGGCCCCGGGGGTGTCACTCACGTTGATGGGCGTCACCTTCCTCTTCCTCCTGCGCTCGGGGGGGGCGGGGCCGATGCGGGGAGGCCGAGGGGGGGGATCTGGGGGGGCGGGGGGGGAAGGGGCTCGGGGTGGGGGAGGGGCACGTTGAGAGGGAGGGGGCTCAGGGGGAGCCCACCCCGCGGGCTGAGCGCCCCCGCCCACCCCTCCAGGCGACTGTAGGAGCGACGGACACGGGGGAGGGGGGGAGGGGAGGGGGGATGGCGGGGGGGAGGGAGCGGCACGGGTGGGGGAGGGGGCGCAGGAGGGGGAGGGGGCGCAGGGGCCGTTCTCCTTCTGGCTCTGCAGCTGTGGGGGAGGGGCAGAGGGGGGGTCAGTGTAGGGAGGGGTCCTGGGATCACCAGGAACCCCCCCCCACCCCTCCCCCACCCCTCCCCCAACTCACCCGGGGGCTCCGTCGGGGTCGCTCAAAGTCCTGTGGGGGAGGGGAGGGGTCTGAGAGCTGCTCCGAGACCACCCCCCCCCCCCAAAACCCGGCCTGGGACCTCCCCAAAACCTCCCCAGCTCCGAGACCCCCCCAGGACCCTCCCCCACCCTATTGGCGCCCCCCAGCCCCCCCCCCCGCCCCCCACCCCGGTCCCCACTCACAGGGCTGCGGTCCCGGGGGTTCCGGGGGTCCCGGGGGCTCCGGCCCACCCGCGGCTCCGAGACCACCGAGCGCAGGGAGCTGCTCCGAGTCGCTGCGAATTGGGGAGGGGGAGATGGGAGGGGGTGAGGGGGGGGGCGCGACCCCCAGGAGCCCCCCGAGCCTCCTAGAAACCCCCCAGAGCCCCCGGACGCTCCCACGACCCCCCAGAATCCCCCAGACCCCGCAGGACCCCCAGGACCCCCCAAACCCCTCCCAGGACCCCCCAGGCCTCCTTCAGACCCCTCCTCGGGACTCCCCCAAGTCCCGCCAGGACCCCCCCTCACCCCTCGGGGACCCCCCAGAGCTTCCCGGGACCCCCCCTCACCCCTCGGGGACCCCCCAGAGCTTCCCGGGACCCCCCCTCACCCCTCGCGGACCCCCCAGACCCTCCCGGGACCCCCCCTCACCCCTCGGGGTCGCCCCCGCCGAGCGCCGCCCGCCACCAGCTCCCGCCATGGCGGTTCGAACCGCCGGAAGTGGCGTCATCGCCGCGCGCCGCGCGCCAAGGCAGGCACGGGGAGCGGCCATGTTGGGAGTGGCCGCGCGGCGGCGGCCGGTGACGCCACCAGGACGCGACGCACCCGGAAGCGCCAGCGGGGCAGCGCGTCGCCATAGGAACGTGTGAGTCGGGGGCGGGGGGGGCGAAATTTGGGGGGCTCTGGGGGCTCCAGGGGGGGCTGGGGGCTCCAGGAGGGGCTGGGGGATCCTGGGGAGCGCCGGGCGCGGCTTTGCGGTGTCCCTTGGTGTGCGGGGGGCTCTGGGGAGTCCCGGGACTTCCTGAGGGGTCTCGGGCAGAAGGAGAGGGCGAGAGAGTCCTGGGGGCTTCTCCTGCGGGGGGGTCTTGGGATCTTCTTCTGGGGAGGGGTCCTGGATATTCTGGGGGCCTTCTTCTGCGGAGGGGTCCTAGGAGCTTCTTGGGGGCTTTTTCTGGGGAGGGGTCCTGGATGTTCTCGTGGCCAAGGAGGGCCCCAGCCCCCCGAGACCGTCCCTCCCCCCAATTCAGGCCTCTCCAGCCCCCCAGGACCCCCTCAGCCTCCCAGACCCCCCCCATTTCCCCCAGGCCGCCATGGGGCTGTGCGAGTGCCCCAAGCGCCGCATCACCACTCTTCCCCAGGACCCCCCCCCATTTGCAGCCCCCCTAGGACCCCCCCCCCATTTGCAGCCCCCCAGGACCCCCCATTTCATTTGCAGCCCCTCAGGCCGCCATGGGGCTGTGCAAGTGCCCCAAGCGCCGCGTCACCACGCTCTTCTGCTTCGAGCACCGCGTCAACGTCTGCGAGAGCTGCCTGGTCAGCGCCCACCCCAAGGTGGGGCTGGGGGCTCCGGGGGGTCCCGGGGAGCTCCGGGGGGGCTCCTCGGCGCTGACCCCCCCTGTCCCCGCAGTGCATCGTGCGCTCGTACCTGCAGTGGCTGCAGGACAGCGACTACAGCCCGCAGTGCCCGCTGTGCCAGGCGCCGCTGGGGGACAGGGACACCGTGCGCCTGCTCTGCTACGGTGGGTGCAGAATTGAGGGGATTTGGGGGGGGTCTGGGGAGCTTTGGGGGGATCTGAGAGGGTCTGGGGGCCTGGGGGGCTCCAGGGAAGGCTGGGGAGTGATCTGGGGGCGCTCCAGGGGGTTCCTGGGTGTGCCCTGACCCCCCGTTTCCCCCAGACGTGTTCCACTGGCCCTGCCTGTCGGGGTGGGCTCGGGCGCTGCCCCCCCGCACGGCCCCCGCCGGGCACCGCTGCCCCCAGTGCGGGGGGGCGCTGTTCCCCCCGCCCAACCTGCAGGGCCCCGTGGCCGAGGCGCTGCGGGCGCGGCTCCGGACGGCGGCCTGGGCCCGGCCCGGGCTGGGACTGCCATTGGTGAGTGACCCAGAGAGACCCCAGCGAGCCCCCAGACCCACACAGAGACCCCTGAGTGACCCCAGACCCCCTTGACACCCCCAATCTCCCCCCAGATCGAGGACTCAGAGGCGCCGCCGGAGCCTGAGACGTGCCCGGAGCCAGACAGGGGCTGGGACGGTGAGGGGAGACCCCAAAACCACCCCAAAAACACCCGCAGAATCTCCAAAAACACCCCCTGGGACCCCCAAAACACCCCCTGGGACCCCAAAACCACCCCAAGGACCCCAAAAACACCCCCAGAATAGCCCCCGAGCCCCCAAAACACCCCTGGGATCCCAAAAACCACCCTGGGACCCCAAAACCACCCCAGGACCCTCAAACCACCCTGGGACCCTCAAAACCACCCCGGAGAGTCCCCTGGGCAACCCCCAACCCCAATTCTGCCCCCACAGTCCCCGTGACCCCCCCGGAGCCCCCCCCAAGCCCCCCCAGCCCCCACGCCGTGGTGCACATGGGGGGAGGGGAGACCCCGACGCTGCACGCGGGTGAGTCTGGGGGCTTCAGGAGGGGCTGGGTGGGTCTGGGGGCTTCAGGAGGGGCTCGGTAGGTCTGGGGGCTTCGGGGGGAGCTGGGTGGGTCTGGGGGGCTGCAAGGACTGCAGGGACTGCTGGGGCTGGGACCCCCCCACGGTGGGCATTGGGGGGGCAGGGCTTTAGGGTCGCTCCGCCCCCTCCGCCCAGGCTCCGCCCCCCGCAAGCCCCTGGGGGGTCGCGAGCCCTGGAGCCCCCCCGACCACGAGGAGGAGAAAAAATATCGGAGGAGACCCCGGGCGTGGCTGCCCCCGGGGTTCAGGTGGGTCTGGGGGCTGCAGTGGGGTCTGGGGGCTGCCCTGGGGCTGGGGTTTGCGGCCCCCCTGGGGGGGCTGGGGTCCCTTTGTGGGGTTCCATTGCGGTCACTTTAGGGGAGGTCATGGAGTCCTTCTGGGGGGCACTTTGGGGGGGTCATTCAGGGTCCTCTGGGGAGGTCAGGGCATCCCTTTTGGGGGGTCCCTCTGGGCACAATTGGGGTTCTATTGGGGGGTCCCCTGGGGGGGGTCATGGGGTCCCTCTGGGGGTCCCATTGGGCACCAATTGGGGTTCCATTTGGGGGTCCCTTGGGGGGGGGTCATGGGGTCCCTCTGGGGGTCCATTGGGCACCAATTGGGGTTCCATTTGGGGGTCCCTCTGGGGGTCCCATTGGACACAATTTGGATTCTATTGGGGGGTCCCTTGGGGGGGGTCATGGGGTCCCTCTGGGGGTCCCATTGGGCACCAATTGGGGTTCCATTTGGGGGTCCCTCTGGGGGTCCCATTGGACACCAATTGGGTTCCATTTGGGGATCTCTTTGGGGGCTCCTTTGGGGGTCCCTGGGGCTCTCTCGGGGTCCCTCTGTGCCCCCCCCCACCCTGTGCCCCCCCGCAGGTGCCGCCCCCGCGCGCTCTCGCAGCGCCCCCTGCTGGCGCTGTGCCTGGGCGGGGCCGCGGCCTTCGCGCTGCTCCTGATCCTATTGGCCAGCCTGGCCAGGGGCGTGGCCGACGCCGACCCCGCCCTCGAGCCGCTCAACAACCCCCATGTGCGGGTGGGGCACTGACCACGCCCCCGCTGGGGGCGGGGCTTCCGCGGGGGGGCGGGGCAAATAAAGGGCGCCCCTTTGTGGAGGAGGAGGCAGAAGCGTCTGTGTGGTCCTTGGGGGGCACCAGTTCCCCCCCAGTTCCTCCCAGTTCCCTCCCAGTCCCTCCCAGTTTGTCCGGTTTGTCCAGTTCCCCCCCAGTTCATCCCAGTCCCTCCCCAGTTCTTTCCAATTTCCTCCCAGTGCCTCCCAGTTTGTCCTGGTTCCTCCTCAGTTCCCCCCAGTCCCTCCCAGTGCCCCTCCTGTTCATCCCAGTTTGTCCCAGTCCCTCCCAGTTCCCAGCACACCAAACTGATCAGGACATTTGTTCTTTGCCCCCATACTGGGGGTCCCAGTCGTTTTTTTGGGGATTTCAGGGGTCCTGGGGATTTTGGGGAGTCCCAGTGGAATTTTTTGGCGTCCCAGTGGATTTCTGAGGGTCCCAGTGAAGTTTTGGGGGGTCCTGAGGGATTTTGGGGGGTCCCAGTGGATTTCTGGGGGTCCCAGTAGATTTTTTGGGGTTCCCAGTGGATTTTTGGGGTCTCCCCCCAGCTAGAATGGGTGGCCCCCCACTGACAGATGGAGGCGGAGCAAAGCCAGGCCCCGCCCAGTGGGAGGGGGCGGGTCCCAGGCGCCGGGGGGCGGTCCCTCTGTGCCGGGGGGCGGTCCCTCCGTGCCGAGGGGCGGGGCCTCGGGCGGGGGGCGGGGCCCCGGGCGCAGAAGCTCCACCTCCAGCAGCAGCTGCCGCGGGCCCGCCAGGGGGCGCACGAGCTCCAGCAGCGAGCTGTGATTGGTCAGCGCCTGCGGGGAGGCAGGGCCACGCACTGAGACATCAATTCCGCCCGAATGAACCCCAAATTCTCACCGAACGCCCCCCCCCCCCCCAAAATACCCCGAGACTCCTCCCCAAATACAGCCAGAGGCACCAAAGAGACCCCAGAGATCACCAGAGACCCCCCCAAAATACCCCGGAGCCCCCTCCCCAAATACAGCCAGAGACACCATTGACCCAAACCCCCACAGAGCCCCCCAGAGCCCCCCCCTCCCGTACCCGCAGCCGGAAGGTCCCGGGGGGGCCCCCCGCGCAGCCGCAGCCTCTGGGGGTCCCCGACCAGGGGGTGCCGGAGCTGGAAGATCCCGGTGGGCGCCTCGGGGTCTCAGGCAGCGCCAGGAACCGGTGCAGGAGCCAGCGGGGGCGGGGGGCACAGCCCGGGACCCCCCGGGGCACACGCAGGTCCTGGGGGGCCCAAAATGGAGAATTGAGGGGGGGTCCCCAAAGCTGAGACCCCCAAAACTGCCCAGGAGCCCCCCAGGGTGGGTGAGGGGGAGCCCCCCCGGAGTTTGGGGGATTTGGGGGGGTCCGTACCCGTTGTTTCGGGGGTGGGGGGCGTAGGGCCCCCGGCAGAGCTCCCGGGGCACGCACAGGTGCCCCCCGAAGGTGTTGAGGCAGCTCTGGGCCCCCCCGCAGCCGTGCGAGCCCTCCGAGCACTCGTCCCGGTCTGGGGGGGGAGAAGGAGGCTGAGACCCCCCCCCAGTGCCCCGAATCCCCCACAAACAATCCCAGAGCCCCCCAAAGGTGCCCAGAGCCACCCCCCCACCCCCACAAACGGCTCCCCCGCTACCCTGGTGCCCCCCCGTCCCCAACAGCCCCACAGCCCCCCAAAACTCCCAACAGCCCCCCTAAAATCCCCCCAAGCCCACCCAGAGCCCCCCCAAACCCCACCCCAGCCCCCCCAAACCTCCAAAACCCACCCTAAACCCCCCTCAAACAGTCCCAGAGACTCCCATCGTCCCCCAAATCTCCCTCCAACACCTCCCCAGCGCCCCCTACCCCGGCAGAGCCCCCAAACGGCCTCAGAGCCCCCCCCCAGGATCCCAAACCTCCCCAAAACCCCGAGCCCCCCTACCCTTGCAGAGCCCCCCCTCCTCGCTGTAGCCGGGGGGGCAGACGCAGCTGAAGCCCCCCGGGAGGTTCTGGCAGCGGTGCTGGCACCGGACCCCCCCCCGGCACTCGTCCACGTCTGAGAGACCCCGGGGGGGACACAGAGAGGGACCCCCGTGAGACCCCCGGGTGAGGGGGGCACAGAGAGAGAGACCCCCGTGAGACCCCCGGGCGGGAAAGAGAGACCCCCGGGGTGGGGGGGGGAGAAGAGAGAGAGGTGAGACTCCCGGGGGGCGGGGGGGCAGAGAGACCCCCGGGGCGGGCAGAGTGTCCAGACCAGCTGGGCGTGTCCCGACCCCGGTGGGCGTGTCCATTTACCCCGACCCTGGTGGGCGTGTCCCGACCCCGGTGGGTGTGTCCCTGCCGCGCTGGGCGTGCCATTTACCCAGACCCCGGTGGGCGGGTCCATTTACCTAGTGGGCGTGTCCATCATCCCAGTGGGCGTGTCCCGGGCGGGGGGCGTGGCTTACCGAGGCAGCGGTGCCCGTCGGGGCCCAGGGCGAAGCCGGCGCGGCAGCGGCAGCGGAAGGAGCCGAAGGTGTTGAGGCAGCGCTGGGAGCAGCGGGCGCCCATCGAGCACTCGTCCACGTCTGGGGGCACAGGGACACCCCGGGGCTTGGGACCGGGTCCGGGGGGCCTCACCCGCCCCCGGACCCCCGGCAGGGCCGGGGAGGGGTCCCGGCGGGGCTGGGGGGGCTCTGACCGAGGCAGGAGCGGCCGTCGGGGCCGAGGCTGAAGCCGGGGTGGCAGCGGCAGGAGAAGGCGCCGGGGGAGTTGGCGCAGCTGTGCTGGCACCAGCGGAACTGGCACTCGTCCTCGTCTGCGCCAAAAACACCCAAATTCACCCCAAAACCAACCCGAAACCAGCCCGTGAACACCCCTGGGAGCCACAGCCACCCACACCAGGGATCCCCACAGCCCCTTCAGCCCAAACCCCCCCCAAACCCCCCCCATTCCCACCCAAATCCCCCCAACCCCCCCCAGACCCCCCCATTCCCCCCGCACTGACCCACGCACTCGGTGTCCCGGTGCCGGTACCCGGGGGGGCAGCGGCACTCGAAGCCCCCCCGGACGTTGATGCACTCCTGGCTGGGCCGGCACGGGGGGGGCCCCGCGCACTCGTCCACGTCTGGAGGGGGGGAGAGGGGGAGGGGGAGAGAGGGACCCCCGAAATGGGAAATCCCCCCCGAAATGGGGAATCCCCCCGAAATGGGGACCCCTGAAATGGGGAATCCCCCCCGAAATGGGGAATCCCCCCGAAATGGGGACCCCTGAAATGGGGAATCCCCCCCGAAATGGGGACCCCCGAAATGGGGACCCTGACCCTGGGGAATCCCCCCCGAAATGGGGAATCCCCCCGAAATGGGGAATCCCCCCGAAATGGGGACCCCTGAAATGGGGAATCCCCCCCGAAATGGGGACCCCCGAAATGGGGACCCTGACCCTGGGGAATCCCCCCCGAAATGGGGAATCCCCCCCGAAATGGGGACCCCTGAAATGGGGAATCCCCCCGAAATGGGGACCCCCGAAATGGGGACCCTGACCCTGGGGAATCCCCCCCGAAATGGGGAATCGCCCCCGAAATGGGGACCCCGACCCTGGGGAATCCCCCCCGAAATGGGGAATCCCCCCCGATATGGGGAATCCCCCTCGAAATGGGGAATCCCCCCCGAAATGGGGACCCCCGAAATGGGGAATCCCCCCCGAAATGGGGAATCCCCCCCGAAATGGGGAACTCCATAACCGCGCCCCTTCCCGCCGCCCCGCACACTGATTTGCATCCATATTACCACGCCCCCCTCCCCACCCACCAATTTGCATCCACATAACCACACCCCTTTCCACCTTGCCCACTGATTTGCATGTACATAACCACACCCCTTTCCACCCCGCCCACCAATTTGCATCCACCCAGCCCCGCCCCTCCTCCTCAGGCCCCGCCCCCTTTACCTGCGCAGGTGCCGTCGGGGGCGGGGCCGAAGCCGGGCGGGCAGCGGCCGTCGGGGGGCGGGGCCGGGGCGGGCGGGGGCGGGGCCGGGGGCGGGGCGGGGGCGGGGCCGGGCCCGGGGCTGAGCAGCGCGGCCGAGCGGGGCAGGCACAGGTACCCCCCGAAATGGTTCAGGCACTTCATGGAGCCCCGGCAGGGCGGCGGGGACCCCACCGCGCACTCGTCCACGTCTGGGGGGCGAGGGGGGCGTCAGGGGGGAGACCCCGACCCAAAACACTGCCCGAGAGGGGCCATGGAAACCCCCCAAAAAACAGCCTGAGAGGGGAGCCCCCCGACCCAATCACGTCCCGAGAGGGGCCCCAAAACCCCCGACCCAAATACAGCCCCAGAGGGGAACCCATCCCCACAACTCTGCCCGGGACCCCCCAAACTCTGCCCCGGACCCCCCAAAACACCCAGGGAGCCCCAAACCCCCCCAGATCACCCCCGAGCGCCTCCCACGGACCCGGGACCCCCAAACCCCGCGGACCCCCCCAAACCCCCCATCCCCTCGCCCACCTTTGCAGTGCTCGGTCTCGGGGTCCCACTCGTAACCATCGCTGCACTCCTGGGGGGGGCGAGAGGGGTCACGCCCCCCAAAACCACCCCCCCGACCCCCCCCAAAAACAGCCCCCGACCCCCCCGCCCCGCCTCAGCCCCTCCCCCACAGCGGCTCCCGAAGTTTGGGGAGGGGCGAGGGGCCGAGGAGTTTTTGGAGAGGGGGTTCAGGTGTTGGGGGAGGGCCAGGAAGGTTTGGGGAGGGGGTCAGGACCCCCCCACGCCCCCCTCCCCCCATGTCCCCTTCCCCACCGCGTAATCCTCGGCTCCTCCAGGTCCGGGGGGGCCGCGGGGGCCACGCTGGCGCCGAGCGAGAGGAGGAGGAGGAGGAGGAAGAGCGGCGCGGGGGGGCCCATGGCGCTGGGGGGGGCACGGGGTCACCCCCAACTCCGCGACCCCCCGGAGCGTCTGGGACCCCCCCCCAACCCATCCCCCCAACCCATCCCCCCCCTCCCCCAACGGCCCCTCTGGGTCCGGGGGGGAGGGGCGTCTCTGTGGGGAAGGGGGCGTCCGGGGGGGCCCCGCAGAGGGGGGGGTGGGGTGTGAGCCCCCCCAGGACCCCCCCCCCAGAAGCCCCCGCGGCCTCACTCACCCCGCTCAGCTCTGGCCCCGCCCCCAGGCTCAAAAGCTCCGCCCCCTCCCCAAAATTGGCCCCGGAGCGCGGGAGAGCCCCTCCCCCACCCCAACGCTCCTCCCCTTTTTCCCCCTCCCCAAAATCTGGGGCCTCCCCCCTCCCTCTCCCCATTTCCTGAATTTGGGGACCCCGCTCCGCCCACCCCAAACTCTGCCCCTCCCCCCAACTCTGCCCCTCCCACCCCAAACCCAAAATTTTGGGGATCCCCCCCCCCCGAACGGCCCCACCTCGGCCCCACCTCAGCCTCGATTCCGGCTCTTTATTGCCCCCCCACTCCAATTGCTGGGGTCACACGGGAGGGGCACCCCTGGTTTGGGGGGTCCCGGTTTCGGGGGTCCCCCTTTTTTGGTGTCACCCCATTCCCAATGTCCCAATTTTTGGGGCGCTGCCGCTGCTGCTCCTCGGGGTTTGGGGTGTCCCAGGTTTGCGGTGTCCCAGGTTTGGGGTGTCCCGGGTTTGGGGTGTCCGGGTTTGGGGTGTCCCAGGTTTGGGGTGTCCGGGTTTGGGGTGTCCGGGTGCTCGGGGTCCCTTCCTGCAGGTTCCCCAAACACCCAAATTTTGGGGTGCTGATGCTCCATCCTCGGCCCGTTGGGTTTTCGCGTTTCCTGTCCTTTTTGGGGTCCCGTATTTGGAGGCTGCCCAAGCTTTGGGGTACCTCCAGCTTTTGGGGTATCTTCAGCTTTTGGGGTCCCCCCACTTCGGGGTCACTGCAGGCTCTGGATCCTTTCATTTCCCAGGGGCGCCGATTTTGGGGCTGTGTCCGTTTCAGGGGTGCAGTTTGGGGTGCAGCTCTTGAGGCTGTCCCCATTTTTGGGGCGCAGTTTGGGGTCAGTCGTGGTACAAGTGCAGCAGGCAAGGGCTGATGGTCGTGTCTGGGGCGCTGTTTTTGGGGTGCGGTTTGGGGGCCATGTCCTGTTTTTGGGGCACAGTTCCAGGGCAGTGTCCATTTTTGGTGCTGTTTTTGGGGTGCGGTTTGGGGGCCATGTCCTGTTTTTGGGGCACAGTTCCAGGGCAGTGTCCATTTTTGGTGCTGTTTTTGGGGTGCGGTTTGGGGGCCATGTCCTGTTTTTGGGGCACAGTTCCAGGGCAGTGTCCATTTTTGGTGCTGTTTTTGGGGTGCGGTTTGGGGGCCATGTCCTGTTTTTGGGGCACAGTTCCAGGGCAGTGTCCATTTTTGGTGCTGTTTTTGGGGTGCGGTTTGGGGGCCATGTCCTGTTTTTGGGGCACAGTTCCAGGGCAGTGTCCATTTTTGGTGCTGTTTTTGGGGTGCGGTTTGTGTTGCCTTCTGAAGCAAGGCAGGCGACCTGGTTCTGAGGAAACGGCACGGCAGCCCTCTCACTAGGGCCACTCGGGCCAATGACACACGCAGACATCAATGTGATGGACGGTCAAAAGGCGTTTATTGTCTCATCTCTTGGGTTTTTATAGTCTAAGGGGTCTCTACGTCAATGTGGGTCTGTCTTTACCATCTATGGTTAGTAAGAGGTGGACTGTTACTGGGTAGGGGATGGAAAGTTACTGGAATTTGGTTAGGAGGGTTACATTCCTATGTTAGTTTCTTATCTATGGGAAGCAGATGGTCTTATCTAAGGGGATCTGAGGGTCCTGGCTTTCCGTGACATCGCGAGATCTTCCGCAGTGCCTTTCCCTGTCTACCACATCTCCCCCCCCCTTTTCACAAATGAATGAGGTAGTCATATACATAGGTACTGAAGTGAGGTATGAGGTTGTAACTGGACAAGGGAAAGGAGTCTTGGGAAACTTGAGTAAGCTTTTGCCAGACAAGTTCGGAGGATCTTGTGACTGACGGTGTCCCCTGGTTGAATTCTCTGGTTGAATTCTCCGGTTGAATTCACAGCAATTGTCGTCGGCCTAGGTACCGGATGTTGGTCCGTTCCAGGCGGCTCTGAACGAACGAGACCAGCTTGTTCAGCAGGCATGGTCCGAAGGTGACTGTTAGAAACCTGTCTATATTTCTCTTTTGTGGATCCGGCTGGGTCCCTCAAGTAGATGGTGCACTTCTTCGTCTGAGTGGTGCAGGACCCTAGGAACAATCTGAACTTGGACACAGAAGTCGTTAGAGTCATTGAATTTGGGAAGGAACTCATAAGGACTCGCTCCGGATCGCTGGCAAACCCACCTCCCAGATGCGGATGGGACTGCCCACTTATTGTTTTTCCTGTTAGGCTTGACGATTTTGGTGCAGATGTTGCCTCCCCGCTTAGCTAGGGTTGCATTGCCAAAGCGTCTGCCTCGGCCTGTGACTTGACTCCGGGTGATTCCTTTGCGAGGGGTGTCCCATCTGCACTGGTGAGGGGCGTCGGCTGAGGAGTAACTGAAGGGAGTGTTTAAGGCGACTCCTTCGTAAAAAGGGGGGTTTGACATCATAACAAAGCCTGCAGGATTCGGTTAGGTTAGGGTTGGATTCGTTCGGGGATACAAAGGTAGCTTCTAACATGCGAAGGATTGGGTCTGAGTCTGACTCGGTTAAGCGGCTCCTCTGAAAGGTCTCCGCTTGACCGGTCGGGACTTTGCTGACCCCTGTGGGTAAGGTTTTGGGGTAGGTTATGTTTCTCCCTTTCGGCACGCTTTTAATCGCTTTGTTGGGTCCGACTGCTCGGGGTGCTGACGGTTGAAGCCTGATAATTTGCACGTTCCCCCTCTCTATTGACCCTTGAAGGACCACTGTCCACGTTCTGCCTGTGGCCCAGCTAGGGTGATCTGGCTGCAAGACCGTCCTGTTGTAATCGGTGCATGCCTGAAATCTAGGGATTTTATGCGGGTTTCGATGGAAGTTCCCGTGAAAGAAGAGGGGTATTCTGCAACCGATGGGTGCCCTGGTGAACTGTAGGAATTTGTCTGGCTCTTGTGGATCCCACCCAGGCCCCGACGGCCTGGCATCTGTAACTATGGTTTCGCAGCCCCAGTGCCCACAATATCCCCACCCTGGGTGATTGCAGTAGCTTTTCCCAGGGTTTGAAGCTGGGCACCAGTAGGATAGGTACGAGTGTTTGACGTGTGGGGAATAGGGGTGTACCTTTGGCTGTCCTGGAAACCCGTCGGTGATGCGGAGCACGGTGTGGCGATTTCTCTGAGTGCTTTGCCCCTACTAAGGTGTCGCATGACCCACCTGAAGGGCTGATGGGGGTAGTGATCTGGGCTGGCTTGCCCTCTGGCAACTAGCCCCAACAGCAAAATCCCACAGAAACTCCCTTGGTGCTTGGGTCTCACCCGTGCGGGTCTCTCGGGTGCTGCTTGGCGGCTTGGTGGTCTGTCGCTTTCGTCCGGAACCGGGAAGTACGCATCACGAGGGCGTCCCACGAGCAGGTCCTGTAAACAAATACTCGCAATTCTCGTCAGTCTCATTCTGCTCGCCCTGAAGGTCCGGTTTAATCGACTTAAGTGGACACCACCTGATTTTGCCGTCCTTTTTGACCGCTGCGTACCCTCGCCCCGTGAGCATCAGCCTCCAACCCCGTTCCCACTCGCCTAGCTCGTTTCTGATTACCACCTGTGGGCCCTCTTCTAGCGTTCGAGTGGCCCAGTGTTTTTGAACGGGACTGTTTGTTTCATCTCCCCTAGGGGATTGATTCAGTGCCAGCAAGGCGGTTGCCAGCATATGTGCCTGATCTCCTGGGGGAATGGCATTGGCAAAGCCTTCTGCTTTTGCCAACACTTCTATCTTGGCTTTCATGGTCTGGTTTGCTCTCTCAACTATGGCCTGTCCGGTACTGTTATGTGGGATGCCTTGCACTAACGTGATACCCCATTTCGAGGCAAATTCCTGTACTTGTTTGGAGGTGAAATTGGAGCCGTTGTCCGTTTTGATCTGCTTGGGGATACCTAGCCAAGCCATGGCTGTCAGCCAGTGCTGAATTGTGGCTTTGGAGTTAGTTTTGGGGTGCTGTGTGGCTATGATCGCTCCGCTATGAGTGTCTACTGTCACTGCAAGCCATGCTCGGGGCTTCAGCAGTTGACTTAAGGTGAAGTCCGACTGCCAGATTTCTGAGGGCTTGAGACCTCTCGGGTTGACTCCGTAGGTCCAAAGGGGTGACTTCTGGCAATGAGGGCAGGTGGCTACCACATGTCTGGCGTCCGCCGTCGAGATTCCACATCTCTTCGCCAGTGCTTTGACTCCGATGTGGAGCGACTCGTGCAGTTGACGGGCTCTTTTTCCAAGGTCCCAACGCCTTTTGCTGCGGCGTCCGCTTTGTCGTTGCCAATCTGGAAGTAACCTTTGATTGGGTCGTGGCTGTTGATGTGGATGACTGACATGGTGCCCTGTCGCGAGGAGAGTGCTTCTTCCAGCATTAGGGCTGCTGCTGATGTTGACACTCCTGGTCCTGCCATGGCTAGGCTGAGCCTTGCCACGAATATGGAGTCCGTTACGATGTTGAGGTGTTCGTCTTGGAAGAGTCCGCACGCCAAAACCACTGCTGCTGCTTCCAGCTGTTGCACTGACCGCGTGGGGTCACACGCTTTGACGCAGTGCCATTGCTCTCCTGCCTGCCACACTGCTGCTGCGGTTGAAGTCGTGGAGGAAGCGTCTGTGAAGACCGTTGGTCCCGGCTGCGGTCTGTCCTTGACCTTCGGCGGCATGTCCATGTCGACTATGGTCAGCAGCTTGGTCCAGGGTGGCTTGGAGGAGTAGGTGATTTCTCCTCCGAAGCCGGAGAGAGCAAGGGCCAGGTACTGTGATTTTGCGGCTGACTCTATGGTCGGCTGCTTGCGAAATGGAAGGTGGATGCTTGTCGGCTCCGTCCCTAGGTGTTTCAAGGCGAGTCTCCTGCCTTTCATGATGAGGTTGGCGATGCACTCGATTCCTGGGGAAAACGCACGAGCGGGTCTTCCGAGGACCACCCATTGGATCGGTCGGGCCTTTTCTGCAAGTCCTTGGGCGAGTGCTCCCACTCCCCCCTTCGGTGTAAAGTGGACGTACAGGTCCAGTGGCACGGCTGGATTCCACCTGGCAAGCGTGCCAGTGGCCATTTGGTTTTCGATGAAGTCGAGGGAGCTCGTTGCTTGCGGTGTCAGCTCCTTGGGTTCCCAGGGGTTCTTTCCTTTCAGGAGGTCGTACAGAGGGTCCATGACCTCGGGAGGAATCTGGACGATGTTGCGAAGCCACTGCAGCGATCCCACCAGGCGTTGCACGTCGTGGAGCGTCTCGGTGTCTCGGTTGATCTTCATTTTGGGGGGGTCACGTAGGAGCTCGTGATGCCCACTCCCAGGAAGGTCACGCAGGGTCCTCTCTTGATCTTTGCGCTCGCGATCTCGAAGCCGTTGGCTTGAAGGGTTTCCGTGACTGTGGTCACCAGGTGATCTACTTGGCTTGTCGATGGTGCTGCGACCAGGATGTCGTCCATATACTGGATGATGGTTGCGGTGGGATAGGAGTGTCGGACTGGCATCAGTGCTTTGTCCACGGTGATTTGGCATATGGTGGGACTGTCGACCCGGCCTTGCGGAAGTACTCTCCATTGGAAGCGAAGGTTGGGCCGCTCGCCGTTCCGAAATGCCCCGGAAAAGGCGAATCGCTCTCGGTCCTCAGGGTGCAGGGGTATTGAAAAGAAGCTGTCCTTGATATCCAGTACTGCACACGGCTGCCCTTCGGGGATGGCTGAGTTCGTGGGTAGCAGTGTCTGGACTGGACCCATGGGTCTGATCATCTTGTTCACTTCTCTCAGGTCGCGGACGAGACGATAGCCTTGTCCGGGCCTTTTGGGGACCACGAATACCGGGGTGTTCCAAGGGCTGGTGGAGGGTTCTATGTGACCCTTTTGCAGTTCTCGATCGACCTGTTCCAGCAAGGCTGCCATTCGAGGCTCTGTCAGGGGCCTCTGCTCAACCCATACAGGGTCTGATGATTTCCAAGTCAATTTGATTGGCAGCGGGGGGTGTACAGCAGTGGCCCTCGTGGTAAATTTGTGATCCGAAATCCAAGCAAGGAGAGAACGTCCCTTCCTAACAGGGGTGGAGAATTCTGCAAAATTGACTGCTCCCTGTGGGGGCATAGGGTTGAGGGTCCCCTGCCCCACTGGGGGTTGCTGTAGCTGGGCCGTCTCGCATTTGCAGCGGGAGGAGGCTGAGTGTGGCCCGCGCGCCCCCTCCCTCTCCCGTTTCCCCGGGGCCCGGGATGCTTGGAGTGAGGGTGCTGCCAGGGAAAGCTGTGCTCGCTGACTAGCTGTCCTTCCCCGGAAGCCTGGGCTAACACGGTCGTCTTGCCATTCCTGCTTAAATGCAATCCGCCCCGCCCCATCAAAAGCATGCGGCTTATTTGCGTAATATCAAAATTGAGCAGATCGTTATTGCTAGAAAGGCCGTCCTCAGGAGTGGGTACTACAACTGAGTTGATCCCTATTTCTGAAATCCCTTTGGCTTCTTTTGGGTTAACTGGGGTATATGCCCTTTGTTGGTTCCCCCGCGCTCCGGCAACCCCCCCTGGGAAAGCGTGCATGGAGGCTGCCGGTGCCCGGTCCCCACAGGCTGCTTTTATTTTTCCCCCATCGGTGAGTTTGTGTTGCGATTGTTTCCCGATATTGTTTGGAGCTTTATTCGGTTTCGCTCGAAACCGCATTAATTCTGCTCTCTCGGATTCCGAGTCCCAGCCGGGCTCGGTCGGCTCTTCCGAGCTGTCTCAGCAGCTGTTACTTGACTCTGAGCCGGAAGCTGAATGCCGGTACCCTTCCGGCGCTCCGTGCCATTTTGTGCGGCTCCGACCCCGCTCCTCCCTTTGGGGGTGGTGCCGCTCCCTCCCCCTGGAGTCTCCCCGCCTCCTGCCGGGGGAGGTCCTTGCCCTATGAGGACCTAATTTGAATAGAGCGCTCTGGTTGGTCTTGCACTCTACCGCGGGGACCGCCCCCCCTCCCCGCTCGCCCGCGCATGCGTTTTTAAGCAGCCTGACGGCATTTCCGCCCTTCTCCTCCTCTCTTCCGCCCTCGCCATGTGGTTCGGCGCCATTTTTAAACGCACATGGCGGGGGCGAGTTTTTACCGATCCCGGCAGGGTCCGACCATCCGGCCGCGTTCCGCGCCTTCTCCGCGGGTCCCTGCCAGAAGCATCGCGCGCGCTGCTCTGCCTCTTCTGCTGGATCGGCGACCGGCGGGGAAGGGACGGATAGAGAAACTGCGGTTTTCTCGGATGGTTCCGCGGGGGGGCTAGGACCCGGCGGGCTCCGTGGGAAGGTCGGGGGGTCCCCTGGGGGTTCCGGGGGGTCTCCTGGGGGCTCCGGGGGGTCTGGGCTCGGGCTCGGAAAGGGATGGAACGCGCCCGGCCCCCGCATGTTCCCGCCTTCAATCCGATCGCTCTCTGAGGCGGTTTGTGTCGCGGCCCCCACCCCAGCTTTGGTGTGGCTAATAAACCTGTACACGCGGCTTTCCGCGTCTCCTGTTCTTCTAACGTCTCGCGTAGGGTCTCTTCTACTTTCCCCCACGCTCTGAGGTTTTTACCTCTGCCTGCGGACTTAGAGTCCTCTGCTGAGGCGGCAGTGCACTTCTCCCGCGCTCCCGAATATAATATATTTACCGGACGTCCGATCGTCCCCAGCTCTAGGAGCCTTGCAATAGCAAGATTAGAGTTCCTGAGCTCACCTTTAATTCCCCATTGCTCATGAGCCTGACTTACGACCTTCGCTGTGGATTCCATGGTCCACGCTGGTCCGGAGGCGTCCCTCCCGCTGTAGTCGGACCCGCCGCTACAGCCGCCGCCCTCTGACCAGGAGAATTCCCGTTCCCCGGGCGCTGCAGCAGTCCCGGGTTTGGCACCAGTATGTTGCCTTCTGATGCAAGGCAGGCGACCTGGTTCTGAGGAAACGGCACGGCAGCCCTCTCACTAGGGCCACTCGGGCCAATGACACACGCAGACATCAATGTGATGGACGGTCAAAAGGCGTTTATTGTCTCATCTCTTGGGTTTTTATAGTCTAAGGGGTCTCTACGTCAATGTGGGTCTGTCTTTACCATCTATGGTTAGTAAGAGGTGGACTGTTACTGGGTAGGGGATGGAAAGTTACTGGAATTTGGTTAGGAGGGTTACATTCCTATGTTAGTTTCTTATCTATGGGAAGCAGATGGTCTTATCTAAGGGGATCTGAGGGTCCTGGCTTTCCGTGACATCGCGAGATCTTCCGCAGTGCCTTTCCCTGTCTACCACACGGTTTGGGGGCCATGTCCTGTTTTTGGGGCACAGTTCCAGGGCAGTGTCCATTTTTGGTGTTGTTTTTGGGGTGCGGTTTGGGGGCCACGTCCCATTTTGGGGTGCCGTTTTTGGGGCACAGTTCCAGGGCAGTGTCCATTTCCGGGGTGCAGTTTCGGGGTGCAGTTTCTGGGTGCAGTTTGGGGTCAGTCGTGGTACATGCGCAGCAGGCAGGCGCTGATGGCGGCCATGTAGCGCTCCCACAGCGCCTGGTGCCTGCAGAACGGGCAGAAATTAAATTTTAGGGTTTTTGGGGGGCACAAATGGGATCTGGGGGATCCCTCGCTTTTGGGGAGCCCCCCTGGAGCTCCAATCCACCCCCAGCCCCGTTCTGGGTGGCTTTGGGGTTCCCCTAAAGGCTCCTGGGGGGAGATTTGGGGAGTTCCTGGGTTTGGGGTCCCACCTGAAGCCCAGCAGGTTTCGGGGTGATTTGGGGTGGTTCAGGGGGGGTTTATGGGGTGTTTTAGGGGGTTCCTGGGTTTGGGGTCCCACCTGAACCCTGGCAGCTTTTGGGGTGATTTGGGATGTTTTAGGGGGCGTTTATGGGGTGTTTTGGGGGGTTTCTGGGTTTTGGGGCTCACCTGAAGCCCGGCAGGTTTCGGGGTGCTGCCGTGTAGTGCGTCAGGAAGAGCCTCAGGTCCCCCGGGCTCCACTTGTCGGAGCGGCACGGCTCGATCACCTGGGCGGACCCCAAAAACACACCTGGATCTGGGGGGGGTCCCACTCCAGGGGGGTCCCCGGGGGGGTTCTGGGTGCCATTTTGGGGGTGTGGTTTTTGGGGTGCGGTTTTTGGGGCGCCCCTCACCTTCTCCACCAGGTCCACGAAGAAGTCCCGCACGTCGCGGGCGTGGGTCAGCTTCCCCCCCACGTTCACCAGGGCCCGCGACAGAGCCTGGGGGGGCACGGGGGGTGTCAGGGACCCCCAGACCCGGGGGGGGCATTGGGGACCCCCAGAGCTGAGAGGAACCCAGCGGGGGCGTTGGGGACCCCCTAAATTCCCTCCCCTCCCACGCAACCTCCCCCACAAACGTGCACGGGGGCTCCTGCGGGATTTTGGGGGGTCCCAAGATTTTGGGGGAGCCCCTCCCCCTCCCAGCAGCCCCCGGGGGTTTTGGGAACCCCTCCCCCCACCGAGGACACCCCGTTTTTTGGGGGGATTCACCTTGAAATTGGCCTCGAGCTCGTTGTAGACCGAGATCTTCCCCCGCAGGGCCGAGCACACCAGGCTGGGGAAGGGGCAGGTTGGGGGGCTGGGGACCCCCAAAACCGGGACCCCCCCGGGAACCCCCCAAAACCGGGACCCCCCCAGGGAACCCCCCAAAACCGGGACCCTCCAAAACCGGGACCCCCCCAAAACCGGGACCCCCCACAGGGGCCCACCCCAGAGCCAGGATCCACCCCCCCAGGGACCCCCCAAAATCGAGACCTCCATTCCAGGGGTGTCCCAGTCCCCATCCCAGGGTGTCCCTGTCCTGTCCCCTCCCATCCCTGTCCCATCCCTGTCCCCATCCCAGTACTATCCGATCCCTGTCCCTGTCCCCATCCCCGCCCCTGTCCCCATCCCTGTCCCCATCCCTGTCTCCGTCCCTGTCCCTGTCCCATCTCTGTCCCCATCCCCGCCCCTGTCCCCTCCCATCCCTGTCCCCATCCCCGCCCCTGTCCCCATCCCTGTCCCATCCCTGTCCCCATCCCCGCCCCTGTCCCCTCCCATCCCTGTCCCCATCCCCGCCCCTGTCCCCATCCCTGTCCCATCTCTGTCCCCATCCCCGCCCCTGTCCCCTCCCATCCCTGTCCCCGTCCCCATCCCTGTCCCATCCCTGTCCCCATCCCCGTCCCTGTCCCTGTCCCATCTCTGTCCCCATCCCCACCCCTGTCCCCTCCCATCCCTGTCCCCGTCCCCATCCCTGTCCCATCCCTGTCCCCATCCCCGTCCCTGTCCCTGTCCCATCTCTGTCCCCATCCCCACCCCTGTCCCCTCCCATCCCTGTCCCATCTCTGTCCCCATCCCCGCCCCTGTCCCCTCCCATCTCTGTCCCCATCCCCGCCCCTGTCCCCATCCCTGTCCCATCCCTGTCCCCATCCCCGCCCCTGTCCCCTCCCATCCCTGTCCCCATCCCTGTCCCTGTCCCTGTCCCATCCCTGTCCCCATCCCCGCCCCTGTCCCTGTCCCATCCCTGTCCCCGTCCCTGTCCCTGTCCCATCCCTGTCCCCATCCCTGTCCCCATCCCCGCCCCTGTCCCCTCCCATCCCTGTCCCATCCCTGTCCCCATCCCCGCCCCTGTCCCCTCCCATCCCTGTCCCCGTCCCTGTCCCTGTCCCATCCCTGTCCCCATCCCTGTCCCCGTCCGTGTCCCCATCCCCGCCCCTGTCCCCGTCCGTGTCCCCATCCCTGTCTCCGTCCCTGTCCCATCCCCGCCCCTGTCCCATCCCTGTCCCCATCCCTGTCCCCATCCCCGCCCCTGTCCCATCCCTGTCTCCGTCCCTGTCCCCATCCCATCCCTGTCCCCATCCCTGTCCCCATCCCTGTCCCCGTCCCTGTCCCTGTCCCATCTCTGTCCCCATCCCCGCCCCTGTCCCCTCCCATCCCTGTCCCATCTCTGTCCCCATCCCCGCCCCTGTCCCCTCCCATCCCTGTCCCCATCCCCGCCCCTGTCCCCATCCCTGTCCCATCCCTGTCCCCATCCCCGCCCCTGTCCCCTCCCATCCCTGTCCCCATCCCCGCCCCTGTCCCCATCCCTGTCCCATCTCTGTCCCCATCCCCGCCCCTGTCCCCTCCCATCCCTGTCCCCGTCCCCATCCCTGTCCCATCCCTGTCCCCATCCCCGTCCCTGTCCCTGTCCCATCTCTGTCCCCATCCCCACCCCTGTCCCCTCCCATCCCTGTCCCCGTCCCCATCCCTGTCCCATCCCTGTCCCCATCCCCGTCCCTGTCCCTGTCCCATCTCTGTCCCCATCCCCACCCCTGTCCCCTCCCATCCCTGTCCCATCTCTGTCCCCATCCCCGCCCCTGTCCCCTCCCATCTCTGTCCCCATCCCCGCCCCTGTCCCCATCCCTGTCCCATCCCTGTCCCCATCCCCGCCCCTGTCCCCTCCCATCCCTGTCCCCATCCCTGTCCCTGTCCCTGTCCCATCCCTGTCCCCATCCCCGCCCCTGTCCCTGTCCCATCCCTGTCCCCGTCCCTGTCCCTGTCCCATCCCTGTCCCCATCCCTGTCCCCATCCCCGCCCCTGTCCCCTCCCATCCCTGTCCCATCCCTGTCCCCATCCCCGCCCCTGTCCCCTCCCATCCCTGTCCCCGTCCCTGTCCCTGTCCCATCCCTGTCCCCATCCCTGTCCCCGTCCGTGTCCCCATCCCCGCCCCTGTCCCCGTCCGTGTCCCCATCCCTGTCTCCGTCCCTGTCCCATCCCCGCCCCTGTCCCATCCCTGTCCCCATCCCTGTCCCCATCCCCGCCCCTGTCCCATCCCTGTCTCCGTCCCTGTCCCCATCCCATCCCTGTCCCCATCCCTGTCCCCATCCCTGTCCCCGTCCCTGTCCCTGTCCCATCTCTGTCCCCATCCCCGCCCCTGTCCCCTCCCATCCCTGTCCCATCTCTGTCCCCATCCCCGCCCCTGTCCCCTCCCATCCCTGTCCCCATCCCCGCCCCTGTCCCCATCCCTGTCCCATCCCTGTCCCCAACCCCGCCCCTGTCCCCTCCCATCCCTGTCCCCATCCCTGTCCCCGTCCCTGTCCCATCCCTGTCCCCATCCCCGCCCCTGTCCCCTCCCATCCCTGTCCCCGTCCCTGTCCCCGTCCCTGTCCCATCCCTGTCCCCATCCCCGCCCCTGTCCCCTCCCATCCCTGTCCCCGTCCCTGTCCCTGTCCCATCCCTGTCCCCATCCCCGCCCCTGTCCCTGTCCCATC
The DNA here is from genome assembly GCF_028551555.1 of Melozone crissalis. Lineage (NCBI taxonomy): Eukaryota > Metazoa > Chordata > Aves > Passeriformes > Passerellidae > Melozone > Melozone crissalis. The sequence continues at coordinate 19,611 of NW_026536256.1, read as the reverse complement.
CCTGTCCCCATCCCTGTCCCCATCCCCGCCCCTGTCCCCTCCCATCCCTGTCCCCGTCCCTGTCCCATCCCTGTCCCCATCCCCGCCCCTGTCCCTGTCCCATCCCTGTCCCCGTCCCTGTCCCATCCCTGTCCCCGTCCCTGTCCTTGTCCGTGTCCCCATCCCCGCCCCTGTCCCCGTCCGTGTCCCCATCCCTGTCTCCGTCCCTGTCCCATCCCCGCCCCTGTCCCCATCCCTGTCCCCTCCCATCCCTGTCCCCATCCCCGCCCCTGTCCCCTCCCATCCCTGTCCCATCCCTGTCCCCATCCCTGTCCCCGTCCCTGTCCCTGTCCCATCTCTGTCCCCATCCCCGCCCCTGTCCCCTCCCATCCCTGTCCCCATCCCCGCCCCTGTCCCCTCCCATCCCTGTCCCCGTCCCCGGTGCCACCTCTTGTGCTGGTCCAGCAGGTCCTTGTCGCTCACCAGCACCTTCAGCTCCTTCAGGTCCTGCAGGAACGACTTGGGCAGGTCCCCGTCGGGATCGGCCGCCTCGGGGGCTGCGGGGACACAGTGGGGACACAGTAGGGACACCATGGTCACTGGGGTCACGGGGACAGGGTCAGTGGGGTCACCGGGGTCATGGGGTCACAGGGACAGGGGGTCATGGGCATTTTTGGGTACCCAGAGCCCCCTGGCTCCAGTGGGCCATCATGCTCTGGGGATTTTGGGGTTTTTGGGGTGTTTTGGGTGTTTTTGGGTACCCAGAGCCCCCTGGCTCCAGTGGGCCATCATGCTCTGGGGATTTTGGGGTTTTTGGGGTGTTTTTTGGGGTGTTTTGGGTGTTTTTGGGTACCCAGAGCCCCCTGGCTCCAGTGGGCCATCATGCTCTGGGGATTTTGGGGTTTTTGGGGTGTTTTTTGGGGTGTTTTGGGTGTTTTTGGGTACCCAGAGCCCCCTGGCTCCAGTGGGCCATCATGCTCTGCGCGCAGGCTGCGAAGTCCCCGAAGCTCAGGAACTGCAGGCGCCTCTTGCCCGTCTCGAAGCGGCTGTTGGCGAAGAACACGATGGCGGCGTAGTCCCTGGGGGGAAAGGGGGGTCAGGGCACCCCAAAAAACCCCAAAACCCCTCCCATAAACCCCAAATATCCCCCAAATCCCGAAGAACACGATGGCGGCGTAGTCCCTGGGGGGAAAGGGGGGTCAGGGCACCCCAAAAAACCCCAAAACCCCTCCCACAAACCCCAAATATCCCCCAAATCCTGAAGAACACGGTGGCGGCGTAGTCCCTGGTGGGGAAAATGGGGGGTCAGGGCACCCCAAAACATCCCCTAAATACCCCCCACAAACCCCCCAAACCCTAAATATCCCCCAAAACATCCCCCACAAACCCCAAACATCCCCACAAACCCCCCAAACCCTAAATATCCCCAAATCATCCCCCACAAATCCCAAATACCCCCCAAACCCAAAGAACACAATGGCGGTGTAGCTCCTGAGGGGAAAAATGCGGCAAACCCCCCCAACCACGGGAGCATTTGCGGGGCCCTGAAAGCCCCCCCAAGCCCAGAGACCCCCCCAGGACCCCCCCAGACCCCCAGACCCCCAGTGTGCCCCCCCCTCACCGTGCCAGGGCGGGGGGCAGCAGGAAGAGCTGCTGGATGTTCTCGGCCAGGGGCCCCCGCAGCTCCTCCACCGCCTTGAAAACCCTCTTGAAGTTGTCAAACTGGGGGGGCAGGGGGGGTCAGCACCCCAAAAACACCCCCAGGGACACCTAGACCCCCACCTTTGGGGTTTTCCCAGGTTTTGGGGTATTTTTCCCCGAGTTTTTTGGGTTTTTTCTTCCCCCGTTTCAGGGCTCCCCATTTTGGGGCTTTTTCCCCAGTTTTTTGGGTTTTCCCCCCATTTTTGGGGTGTTTTTCCCCGTTTTTGGGGCGCACCTGGCAGCGGCAGCTCTGGATCCCCACCCCGGTGCGGGCGCTGATCTCGTTGGTGTTTCCCCCCCCGTTTTTGGGGATTTTCCCCCATTTTGGGTTCCCCCCCGTTTTTGGGGTGTTTTTCCCCGTTTTCGGGGCGCACCTGGCGGCGGCAGCTGCGGATCCCCACCCCGGTGCGGGCGCTGACCTCGTCCAGCTCCTTCTTGGTGCCCTTGGAGAGTTTCTTGCCCAGCAGCTCCCGGGCCAGCGCCTCGTCAAAGGCATAGTACCTGGGGGGGTAAAAAAACCCCAAAACCGTGAGAAAACGCCGAAAATGGGGAGAGAAAACCCCCAAAATGGGGACAAATTATGGAAAAACATAAAAGCAGGGAAAAAACCCCAAAAACAGGGGAGAAATTAGGGGGAAACCAGCTCCCAGTGCTCCCAGTCCCTCCCAGTCTATCCCAGTTTATCCCAGTTTGTGCCTCTGCACGAGCAGGGCCTGTCTCTCGGAGGGATCAGGAACAGTCCATCCCAGTCCATCCCAGTCCATCCCAGTCTATCCCAGTCCATCCCAGTCCCTCCCAGTCCATCCCAGTCCATCCCAGTCCATCCCAGTCCATCCCAGTATATCCCAGTCCATCCCAGTCCATCCTAGTCCATCCCAGTATATCCCAGTCTATCCCAGTCCATCCCAGTCCATCCCAGTATATCCCAGACCATCCCAGTCTATCCCAGTATATCCCAGTCCATCCCAGTCCATCCCAGTCCATCCCAGTCCATCCCAGTATATCCCAGTCCATCCCAGTCCATCCTAGTCCATCCCAGTATATCCCAGTCTATCCCAGTCCATCCCAGTCCATCCCAGTATATCCCAGACCATCCCAGTCCATCCCAGTATATCCCTGTCCATCCCAGTCCATCCCAGACCATCCCAGTCCATCCCAGTCCATCCCAGTCCATCCCAGTCCCTCCCAGTCCATCCCAGTCCATCCCAGTATATCCCAGTCCATCCCAGTCCATCCTAGTCCATCCCAGTATATCCCAGTCTATCCCAGTCCATCCCAGTCCATCCCAGTCCATCCCAGACCATCCCACAACATCCCAGTCTATCCCAGTCCATCCCAGTCCCTCCCAGTCCATCCCAGTCCATCCCAGTCCATCCCAGACCATCCCAGACCATCCCAGTCCATCCCAGTATATCCCAGTCCATCCCAGTCCCTCCCAGTCCATCCCAGTATATCCCAGTCCATCCCAGTCCATCCCAGTCCATCCCAGACCATCCCACACCATCCCAGTCCATCCCAGTCCATCCCAGTATATCCCAGTCCATCCCAGTCCATCCCAGTCCCTCCCAGTCCCTCCCAGTCCATCCCAGACCATCCCAGTCCATCCCAGTCCATCCCAGTATATCCCAGTCCATCCCAGTCCATCCCAGTCCCTCCCAGTCCCTCCCAGTCCATCCCAGTCCATCCCAGTCCCTCCCAGTCCATCCCAGACCATCCCAGACCATCCCAGTCCATCCCAGTATATCCCAGTCCATCCCAGACCATCCCAGTCCATCCCAGTCCATCCCAGTATATCCCAGTCCATCCCAGACCATCCCAGACCATCCCAGTCCCTCCCAGTCCATCCCAGTCCCTCCCAGTCCCTCCCAGTCCATCCCAGTCCATCCCAGTCCATCCCAGTCCCTCCCAGTCCATCCCAGACCATCCCATTCCCTCCCAGTCCATCCCAGTATATCCCAGTCCATCCCAGTCCATCCCAGTCCATCCCAGTCCCTCCCAGTCCCTCCCAGTCCATCCCAGTCCATCCCAGTTTGTACCGCTGCACGAGCAGGGCCTGTCTCTCGGGGGGGATCTGGAACAGCAGCTGCTGCAGCAGCCGGGGGGGGGCGTGCAGGAGCCGCTCCAGCATCTGGAACGTTCTGTAGTGGTCGCGGGTGTCACTCTGCAGCACGGCCACCGACGTCCCCTCGCGCTCCAGGACCCCGCCCCGCAGGCGACGGGCCACGGCCTCGGCCACTGGGGACACATTGGGGACATTGGAGATATTGGGGACAGTAAATGTTCCCCACGTGTGCTCAGGTGTGTCACAGTTGTCCCCAATGTCCCCAGGTGTGTCCCCATGTCCCAGGTGTGTTCACCTGTCCCCAGGTGAATCCCTACCTGAGTGTCCGTTCAACCACAGCCAGTACGCCTCCTCTGTCCCTGTGTGTCCCTGCTGTCCCCATGCCCCAGGTGTGTCCCAGGTGCGTCCCCAATGTCCCCAGGTGTGTCCCAGGTGTGTCCCTGCCATACCTGAGTGTCCGTCCAGCCACAGCCGGTACACCTCCTCGTCGATCAGCGTCGTGTTCCCCACGAACACGTCCAGGTCACTGCTCATGGCTGGGGGACGGCACAAACGTCACCGAATGGCCCCAAAATGTGCCCAGATGTCCCCAGAGCTGCCGTCAGGGACACGCTGACCCCACACTGGGAGCCCCTGAGCCCAGACTGGGCCGCACTGGGATCACGGCCCCCCACCCCAACCCAGACTGGGCCCGCCCCTCCCCCAAACTGGGCCCCGCCCCCCCGGACCCCTCCCCCACCCGGGGCAGCCCCTCCCCCACCCCCGGGACCCCTCCCCCACCGACCGGCGCCGTTCCGCGCGCTCCTCCCGCGGCGCACAGCGATGACGTCACATGCTCGAATATACGACGTCACGGACGGGGGCCGAGCCGCAGAGCGCGAGCCACGCCCACCTCCGCGCGGCGCGCGAACCCCGCCCCCCGGGTGCTCCCAGAAAAAACCAGTGAAAACCAGTAAAAACAGTAAAAATCAATAAAAACCAGAAAAAATCAGCAAACAACCCAGTAAAAAACAGTAAAAACTGGTACGAGAGAAAAACAGCTCCAGGAAAAACAGTAAAAAGCACTAAAAAGCAATAAAACCAGTCCCTCCCGGTGTCCCCAGTTTGGCACCAGTGTCCCAAATCCCAGTCCCTCCCAGCCCCTCCCAGTCCCCCCCAGGGGGGACCTTTTTCACGGTGACGCCGCGAGAGGGGCGGAACCATCGCGCGGAGCCGCAGGGGCGGGGGGCATTTCCGGTGCGGGACTCTTTTAACGCATGCGCAGCCGCCCGGCCCGGCCGCCGCCGCCATCATGGCGCTGTGCGACCCCCCCGGCGCCGCCAGCCCCCCCCGGCCGCCGCTCAGGTACCGGGGGGAAACGGGAACACCGGGACAGCCCGGGGGAGCGGGGACAGCCCGGGGGGCGAGGGGAGGGCGGCGGGACCTCCCTGGGGGTGGGAGCGGCGACCCCCGGAGCTGGGAGCGGTCCCGCCCCTCAGAGACCCCCGGAACGGGACCCGACCCCCAGAACCGGACCCTACCCCCGGTTCCCCTCCGGTTCCCCCATCCCGCCGTTGTCCCCCCCAGTTGGAGCCCCCCCCCCGCCCCTTCCCTCACTCCTCTGGGAGTCTCCCTCACCTCCTTTTTAACCTGTTTTAAATTTTTTGAAACCTATTTTAACTCCGCTTTAACCCCTTTTTAACAATTTAAAGCCCCTTTTAACCCACTTTGCCGCTCTTTAACCCCATTTTACCCCCATTTTAAGCCCTTTCATTCCAATTTTTACCCCATTTTATTCACATTTTCCCCAATTTCACCCCATTTTAACCCATATCCCCTCTCCCCAGTGCCCAGGAGCTGTCCCAGGAGGTGAAGGCGTTCCTGAGCAGGCTGGACTCCGTCCAGGGCACCCTTTGTATCCCATTTTAACCCCATTTTAACCCTGTTTTTCCCCATTTTAACCCATTTCTCCTGTCTCCCACAGTGCCCAGGAGCTGTCCCAGGAGGTGAAGGCGTTCCTGAGCGGGCTGGACCCCGTGCAGGGCACGCCGCTGTCGCCGCCGGCCCACGCCCGCTGTGCCCTGCGCCTGCTGCGCTGCTTGCCCCCCGCCCGCCACGCCGCCCTGCAGCACCTGCGCGGCCTCTTCGACGAGCAGGTGTGCCAGCACCTGCTGCAGCGCGAGAGCCCCGCCCCCGGGCCCGCCCCCAAGGCCACGCCCGGCGCCGAGGTGCTGCAGGAGGCGCGCCGGGCCCTGGCCGAGCTGGTGGCCGCCAATCCGCGGGCGTGGGCGCCCGGCGTGGCCGCGTGGGCCAGCGAGCTGATGGGGCAGCTGAGCAGCAAGTACGCCAACCGGCCTGGCGTGCCGCCCGCCGCCAGCCTCAACGAGCTGCTGCAGCTGTGGATGGCGTGCCCGGCCACGCGGGCGCTGCTGGACATCTACAGCCAGTGCCTGGCCGCCATGGTGGGCAGCTGCCCCGACGCGTGCGTGGACGCGCTGCTGGACACGTCGGTGCAGCACTCGCCGCACTTCGACTGGGTGGTGGCGCACGTGGGCTCCTCCTTCCCCGGCACCATCATCAGCCGCGTGCTGTCCTGCGGCCTCAAGGATTTCTGCGCGCACGGCGGCGCCGAGGCCGCGGGCACGGCGGGCGACAAGCGCGTGCCCAAGATCGCCTCGGTGGTGGGCATCCTGGGCCACCTGGCCTCGCGCCACGCCGGCAGCATCAAGCAGGAGCTGCTGCGGATGTTCCACGAGAGCCTGGGCTCGCCCCGCGAGCACCACAAGGCCACGGTGCCCTTCCTGCTGCAGCTGGCGCTCATGTCGCCGGCGCTGCTGGCCGCCGTGTCCCCCGAGCTGGTGGACTCCCTCAAGCCGCCGGTGCTCAACCAGCTGCACCAGCACTTCTCCTCGGTGCCCCGGGACGAGCTGGAGGGCGTGGTGGGCGTGGTGGTGCACCTGCTGTGCCACACCTCGGCGGGGGCGCTGCGCACGCTGCGCTTCCTGCTGGCCACGGCCGCGCCCGCCTCGGTGATCACGGCGCCGGGCCCGGCGCTGCACGAGGGCGTGCGCGAGGCCTGCGAGCGCCTGCTGCAGCTGCTGCTGCTGCACCTGCAGAAGCTGGTGCACTCGCGCAGCTCGGCCAGCCTGGCCGAGTGCCCGGCGCGCCCGGTGCCCTTCCTGGAGGCGCTGCGGCCGCACGTGCGGGAGCTGTGCCAGGACACGCTGCGGCTGGAGCGGCGCCGCTGCCTGTGGCAGCACCAGCTGCTGGCGCTGCTGGCCGTGCACTCGGCCCCGCACGGCGCCGCCGAGGCGCTGTTCTACCTGCTGGCGCTGGCGCGCACGCCCGAGGAGCTGGCGCTGGCGCCGCAGCTGCACGCGGGGCTGCGCGCCGTGCTGCCCGACCCGCTGCCCGCCGCCGTGGCCGCGGCCGTGGCGCAGATCCACGCCGGCCGCCTGCCCGAGCCGCAGCTGGCGCAGCTCCTGCGCAACCTCTCGCTGCTGCTGCAGCCGCGCGGCGACGACGGCGGCGAGCCGGGGGACGCGGCGCTGGGCGCGGCGCTGGCGCGGCACCTGCCGGACCTGGCGCAGCTGCTGCTGCACCCGCGCGCCGAGGTGGCGGAGGCGGCGTGCCGGCTGCTGGCGGCGTGCCCGCTGCCCCGGGCGCTGCCCCCCGCGCACCTGCTGCCCGCCGTGCGCGCCGCCGTGCGCGGCTTCTTCGCGGGGCTGCGCCGGGGCGACGCCGCCGCGCCGGCGCCCGGGGTGCGGCTGCTGGCGCGGCTCAGCGCCGTCAGCCCCGCGGCCGCCAAGGCCGTGCTGGCGCAGCTGGTGGAGGGCGCGCTGGGCGGGCACAACGCCGAGCTGTTCGGGGGCGGCGCGGACCCGCCGGGCCCCGAGGCCGCCCCGGCGCCGCCGCCGGCGTCGCTGCTGGACACCAACCGGCGCTTCACCGCCGGCCTCACCACGGCGGGCGGCGTCTGGTCCGTGTTCCACGCCGGCGTCATCGGCCGCGGGCTCAAACCGCACGCCGGGCCGGGCCGGCGCAGCCCCGAGGAGCTGAACCGCAACACGCAGACCTTCCTGAGCCTCCTGCTGCGCTGCTGCCCGCGGCTCCGGCCCCGCCGAGGCCGCCAAGGCGGTGGCGGCGGCGCTGGTGGAGGCCGTGTGCCCCGAGGCCGCGGGCGCCGAGCTGGCCTGGCCGCCCGAGGAGCTGGCCCGGGCCACGGTGGAGCGGGACCTGCGCATCCTGCGGCGCTTCCGGCAGCACCCGCTGCTGTTCCCGCTGCTGCGGCTCGTGGCCGGCGGGCACCCCGCGCTGTGCTACTGCTCCGTGCTGCTCCGCGGGCTCCTGGCCGGGCTGGTGGCGCACTGGGACGCCTGCAGGGACCCCAGCACGGGCGCCTCGCCCTGGCACCTGCGCGCGTCCTGCGCCCTCGTGGCGCTGCTGGCCGAGGGCTCGCTGCTGCCCGCCCGTGCTGGGCAACATGCACGAGCTGTTCCCCGAGCTGGCGCCCTTCGAGGTGCACCTGCTGCTGCTCAGCGTGTGGGGCTACCTGCGCGAGAACAGCCCCCTGCCACAGAAATTCACCTTCCAGCCCGAGCTGGGCGTGTTCCGCAGGGACTTCGGCAGGGACGGCGACCTCAGCAAACACCTGGCGGTGCTGCACGCCGTGCTGCACAGGAACATCACCGCCTGGGGCTGCTGGCCGCAAGGTTCTACCCCTGAGGGGCAAAACGGGGGGTGCGGGGGTTGGGGGTCAGGGGAGGCGGAGATACAGATTTGTAATAAAAGGAAAGAAAAGAGAGATCGGTGTGGAGTGCGGGGGTCCTGAGGGGGGTTTGGGAGGGGCTGGGGGTGTTTGGGGGGGTCCTTGGGGGTGTCTAGATGGCTTGGGGGCAATGGTTTGGGGGTCCCAGGGGAGTTTTGGGGCGTCTCAGGAGAGTCCCGGGGCTGTATTGGGGGTCTCAGGAGGTTCTGGGGGTGACGAAGAGGTCCTTGAGGGTGACCAGATGGGTTGGGAGGGGGTTCCGGGTAAGGTTTGGGGGTCTCAGGAGGGTCTGGGGGTGTCCAGAGGAGATTTGGGGAAAGGTGTGGGGGTCCTGGGGGTGTTTTGGGGGTCCCCGGGATGTTTTGGGGGTCCCTGGGGGTCTTTGGCGCTCCCGGAGCACTACCGATCCCGCCCTGTCAATCACACGCCTGTCCCCGCCCATCGCTCATAACTAACCGACCAATCACCGCCCTCTCTCGGGCCGTAACCCCGCCCCTTCCCTGAGCGCGGCTCTCATCTTGGTGGGCGGGGCTTTATGCTTGGCGACCAATCAGCGCCCCGCTCCCTGGCGGGATTCCGTCACTTCCGGCAGAAGCGGAAGCGTTGCGGAAGCGGCGGCGGCCCGAGGATGTTTTACCACGTGAGCGGCACCGGGGGGTCACGTGCGGCACCGGGAGGGTCACGTGTCACACCGGGGGTCACGTGTCACACCGGGGAGGGGGTCCCGGGGGTGTTCCCGCCCTTGGGGGGCCTCCCGGAGCGTTCCCGGTAACTTCCGGTGCCCTCCCGGTGCCCCCCGCAGATCTCCCTGGAGCACGAGATTCCTCCTGCACCCCCGGTACTTCGGGCCCAACCTGCTCAACACCGTCAAACAGAAACTCTTCACCGAGGTGGAGGGGACCTGCACCGGGAAGTGAGCGCGGGAACCGGGGGGGACCGGGAGGGACCGGGGGGGGACCAGGAGGGACCGAAAATCCAAAAAACAGCCCCCAAACATTCCAAAACCACCCGCGGAAAACCCAAAATCCTCCTTGGGACATCCCTGGGATCCCCGCCGGGACCTCCCGGTATCCCGAGAACCCCAAAAATGCCAAAAACGGCCCCAAAAGAACCCAAAACAACCCCGGGACCCCCCAAAAAACCCCAAAACAGCCCCGGGACCCCCCAAATCCACCCCAAAACCCGAAAATCCCCCTAAATTCTGCTGAGATGCCTCTGGGTCACCCCAAACACCCCCAAAAATCCCAAATAGCCCAAAAAACCCACAAAACCTCAATAAATCCCAATAAACCCCAATAAATCCCCTGTTTCAGGTATGGGTTTGTAATAGCAGTGACCACAATCGATCACATCGGTGCCGTGGTGATCCAGCCCAGCTGGGGGTTCGTCCTTTACCCCGTCCAGTACAAGGGAACCCCAATAACCCCCAATAAACCCCAATAAATCCCAATAAAACCCCAATTAATCTGGTTGCAGGTACGGATTCGTTATAGCAGTGACCACCATTGACAACATCGGGGCCGGTGTGATCCAGCCCGGCCGGGGCTTCGTCCTGTACCCCGTCCGCTACAAGGCCATCGTGTTCCGGCCCTTCAAGGGGGAGGTCGTGGACGCCGTGGTCACCCAGGTCAACAAGGTCAGGGGTCACACTGGGGTCACACAGGGGGACAAGGTGACATTTTGGGGGTGACCCCGAGGTGTCTCAGGAGGGTCCGGGGGGATTTTGGGGGGTTCCGGGGAGGTCTGGGGGGTCCTGGGGGTGTTTTGGGGTCACCCAGGTGGCAATTCTGGGGCTCTGCAGGGCCCTGACCCCCCTTTCCCATCCCTTTTCCACCCATTTTCTGTCCCTTTTTGTGCCTTTTTGTCACTTTTTACCCCTTTGTTAACCCTGCTTTCCCTTCTGTTCCTTTCTGTCCCTTTTTGTCCGTTTCTGTCCCTTTTTGCCCCATTTCCCCAGGTCGGGCTGTTCACCGAGATCGGGCCGATGTCCTGCTTCATCTCCCGCCACGTGAGAGGGCGGGGACACGCGGAAGGGGGCGGGACACCCGGAAAGGGGGCGGGGACAATCCAAAGGGGGAGGGGACGCCCAAAAATGCCGCTGATGGGGGAGGGGACCCCAAAACTCCTCCTGGGGCCCTCCCTGACCCCTCAACTCCCCCCATTTCCACCAAAATGCCTTTGGGGACCCCAAATCTCCCAAACCTGCCCAGGATCCCTTTGGGGACCCCCGGGGACCCCCAGACCCCCCCTGACGCCCCCTTTCCCCCCAGTCCATCCCCTCCGAGATGGAATTCGACCCCAACTCCAACCCCCCCTGCTATAAAACTGTCGATGAGGTGAGGAGGGGTCATTGGGGGGTCCTGGGGCGTTTTGGGGGGATCCTGGGGGGTCCCAGGGGGGCTTGGGGGGGTCCTGAGGGATCCGGGGGGGTCTTGGGGATCCTGGGGGGGTTCTGAGGGTTTGGGGGGGTCCTGGGGGGGTTTCAGGGGGGTCTGGAGGTACTTGGGAGCATCTTGGGGATCCTGGGGGGCTGCGGTGGGGTCCTGGGTGTTCTTGGGAGGGTCTGGGGGGTCCCAGGGGGTCCCCAATGTCCATCTGTCCGTCCGTCTGTCCCCCCCAGGACATTGTGATCCAGCAGGACGATGAGATCCGGCTGAAGATCGTGGGGACCCGCGTGGACAAGAACGACATCGTCAGTGGGGGGGGACCCCAAAAATGGGGGGAAAAAACCCAAAAATTGGGGGGGGAATAAAGTCCAAAATTTAGAGAGGAAAATTCCAAAATGTGGGGAAAAAATCACAAAATTTGGGGGGCGGAAATCCCAAAATCTGGGGGGAAATCCTGAAAATCTAGGAAAAAAATCTCAAATTTTGGGGGGGCAAAAAGCACAAAATTGGGGAAAATTTTGGGATTTGAGGGAGAAATCCTGATATTCTGGGGGAAAATCACAAAATGTGGGGAGGATTCCTGAAATTCTTTTCTCTCCCCCGCAGTTTGCCATTGGCTCCTTGATGGACGATTACCTGGGTGAGTTCTGGGGGGTTCCTGGGGGGATTCTGGGGGTCTCAGAGCGGTTCTGGGGGTCCCAGGGGGGGATTTTGGGGGGTCCTCGGGGGGCTTTTGGGACTGGGGGCACCCCCAGCGGAATTTGGGGGAGGGGGATTTGGATCCCTCCGCCCTCACCCCTTCCCCTTCTGCCCCCAGGCCTCGTCAGCTGAGCCCCAGCAGCAGCCGCGACCCCTCTTCAATTTGTGCCCCCCCAATTTTGGGGGTCTCTCCCCAATTTTGGGGGGTTTTGGTGGCAGGGCCACCCCCAGAGCTGGTGGGGCTCTGTCTTTCCCCTCCATATTCCAAATAAAAGGGTTTTTTCACCCATTTTGCGCCTTTTCTTCTTCTTTTGGGGGGTTTGGAATTTGGGGAGGGGTCTTTACCTAGGAGCGGGCCTCACGGCGCCATCGCCGCTTTAAGGCGGCATCGCCCCTTTAAGCGCACCCCTCGTTTCCACGGCAACCGCGCTTTGCGTGGCCGCGCGCCGCTGTCGCGCTGTCGCCCTGTCCCCCTTCCCCCTTCCGCGCTTTGCGGCCGCGGCCCGGCCTTCTTTCCGCGCTCTCCAAGATGGCGGTGTCCGGGGTGAGTGCGGCCGCCGCCGCCATCCGCCGTCATCCTCCTTTCCCCGCCGCCCCGCCACCTCTCTGCCGCACCGGGAGAGCCGCGGGACACCGGGGATGAGGCCCAGCCGGGTCCGGAGCGGCGGGGATGCTGCGGGGGGCGCCGATGGCCGCGGGAAGGGAGCGGGGGGGGGGGGGGGGGGGGGGGCGGCCCTGAGGGGAGCCGGGCTCGGAGGGGGCGGGGGGGGGTTTGGGGGTGTCCCCTCATGAGGGGAGGGGGCGGTGTCACCCCTGTGGACACTTTGGGGACATTTTGGCGTCTCACTGCCCGATTTCCCCCAAATCCTGCCCGGGGACCCCAAAATCCGGGGGGCTCAGGGCCCTCATTCCCTTGTACCCCCTCATATCGGGACCCTCAGTGTCACCCCACTGTCCCAAATCTTGGGGACACTTTGGTGACATTTTGCAGACACTTTAGCGACACTTTGAGGGACATTTTGGTGACACTTTGGGGACCCTCTGGCTGTCCTGTACCCCAAAACCCGGGGGATTTCACACCCCAATCACTGCGGGTCCAACTTTAAGTCCCCAGTTCAGCATCCCCAGTGCCACAATGTCCAAACCCTGGGGACACTTTGGTGACATTTTGAGGATACTTTAGGGACACTTTAAGGGACATTTTGGGGACAGTTTGGGGGATCTCTGGGCATTCTGTACCCCAAAATCAGGTGCGATTTCAGACCACCAATCACTGTCTGTCCCCAATTCGAGACCCCCTATGCCACCCCAATGTCCCCCATTTTTGGGGACACTTTGGGGACCCTCAAGACATCCGGTACCCCCAAAATCTCACGATTTCAGACCCCAAATCACCGCGGGTCGTACTTTGGGTCCCCAATTCGAGACCCCCTGTGCCACCCCAGTGTCCCAGATTTTTGGGGACTTTTTTGGGACACCCTGGTGACGCTGTGGGTGCCATCCCCAGACCCTGTACACGTACCCCGAGAACTGGCGAGCCTTCAAGGCCCTGATTGCCGCTCAGTACTCGGGCGCTCGGCTCCGCGTGCTCTCCACCCCGCCGCACTTCAGCTTCGGCCACACCAACCGCAGCCCCCAGTTCCTCAAGAAGTTCCCCCTGGGAAAGGTAAAATAACCCAAAAATAACCTAAAAATTGGGTTTGGGGTTTGGGGAGGTTCAGACCCCCCAGTTCCGCAGGAAGTTCCCACTGGGGAAGCTGGGGTCTGACCACAAAAAACACCCTAAAAACCCCAAAAATCAGAATTTGGGAAGTTTGGCATTAACAGAATTTGGGGCTTGGGGATTTTGGGTTTGGGGAGGGAACTTGAGGTTTCTGGGGGATTTGGGGTTTTTGGGGGATTTGATATTTTTGAGGGAATTTGAATGTTTTGGGGTGGGAATTTAAAGTTTTGGGGATTTTTGAGGGGAGAATTTAGGGTTTTTTGGAGGGGTTTGAGGTGGAGATTTGGGTTTTTGGGGAAGATTTGGGATTTTTTAGGTGGGAATTTTAAGTTTTTGGGTAATTTGTGATTTTTGATGGGGCAGTTTAAAGGTTTGGTTTTTTGGGGGTTTATTTTGGGGGTTTTGAGCGTTTCACCCCAAATCTCCCGCGCAGGTCCCGGCCTTCGAAGGCGACGACGGATTCTGCGTCTTCGAGAGCAACGCCATCGCCTACTATGGTGGGTCATTAATTAATTAATTAGCCTCATTGGGCCTTAATTAGTGCAGCTCTGCTCTTAATTGGTCTCCTTCTTCTTGATTAATTAATTCATTAATTGATTAACCCTTTCCTGTGGGCTCAGAATCAATCAGGGATACCTCATAATGATCCCTTTTGCTCATTAATGACTCCTCCTATCCTTGAACGAATCCTTCCCCTAATTAATGCTCCTCTTGGCTAATTAATTATCTTGCTGGTTAATTAATTAACTGTTTCGCCCCCAGTGAGCTCCAACCTCATTGCTTCAATCCCCCTCTTAATGTGTTCTTGACTTTTAACCAGTTTTGCATCTAATTAACGACTCTCCTGGCTAATTAATGACCCCTTTGTCTAATTAGTGATCCCCTTGACTAATTAATGATCCCCCTTGGCCAATTAATTAACCCTTTTTGCTTCTCAGTGAATTCAAGATAAGAGTTGACAACTCTGATCATTCCTTGTTCCTTTACTCTTTAATGTATGTCTCACCCTAATTAATGAGCCCCTGGCTAATTAACGACTCTCGTAGTTAATTAATATCCATGCTGGGTAATTAATTACCCTGTTGGTTAATGAATTAACCCTTTCCCACCCAGTGAGCATGGAGGAGCTGCCGGGCAGCGCCAACTTCATCACTTTATTTTCCGTTAATGATCCCTCTTTGCTCATTAATGATTCCTCCTGACCTTTAACGAGTCCCTCCCCTAATTACGCCCCCCCGGTTAATTAATTAACCCTTTCCGGCGCAGTGAGCACGGAGGAGCTGCGGGGCAGCACCCCTGAGGCCGCAGCCGCTGTCCTGCAGTGGGTGAACTTCGCCGACAGCGACGTCGTCCCCCCGGCCAGCACCTGGGTGTTCCCCACGCTGGGCATCCTGCACTACAACAAACAGGTACCAAGGACTTTGGGGGAATTTTTGGGGTTCTTTGGGAATTTTTTAAGATTTTTTGGGATTTTTTTAGAATTTTTTGGTGTTTTTCTTGATTTTTTGGGGGATTTTTTTTGGAATTTTTGAGGGGTTTTTTGGGTGTTCCCCACGCTGGGCATCCTGCACTACAACAAACAGGTCTGGGGAGATTTGGGGTTTTTAGGGGGAGTCTTGAGGGAGATCTGAGGGGATTTGGGAGGGTCAGGGGTGGTTTTGGGGTTCTCCTCCCAGTTTTGGGGTCCATTCCCCAATTTCAGGTTCCTCATCCCAATTTTGGGGTGTATTCCCCAATTTCGGAGTGACCCATCCCAGTTTTGGGATGCATTCCCCATTTTTGGGGTCCATTCCCTCATTTCCAGGTCTGTTTCCTCCCCAATTCTGGGGTCCCCCATCCCAGTTTTGGGGTGCATTCCCCAATTACAGAGTCCGTTCCCCAATTTTGGGATGCGTTCACCAATTTTGGGGTGCGTTCCTCAATTTCGGGGTCCCCCATCCCAATTTTGGGTTCCATTCACCGATGTTTGGTCCCCCAGGCCACGGAGGTGGCGAAGGAGGAGGTCCGGAAGGTTCTGGGGGTCCTGGACGGGCACCTGAGAACCAGAACGTTCCTGGTGGGGGAGAGGGTGAGCCTGGCCGACATCAGCCTGGTCTGCGCCCTGCTCTGGCTCTACAAACAGGTACCACGGGGATTTGGGGGTATTTTGGTTATTCTGGGGTGTCAGGGAGGTTTTTTCAGAATCCCAGAGGGGTTTAGGGGTGTCCTGGAGATGGTTTTGGGGATCCCAGGTGTATTTATGAGATCCCAGGTGTATTTAGGGTGCAGTTAAGGAGTATTTCAGGTGTATTTAGGATGTCTGTCCCTCCCCAGGTGCTGGACCCGGCATTCCGGGGCCCCTTTGGAACGTCACGCGCTGGTTCCTCACCTGCCTGAACCAGCCCCAGTTCAAGGCCGTGCTGGCGAGGTGCAGCTGTGCCAGAGGATGGCCCAGTTCGACGGTGGGCACACCTGGGGGGATACCTGGGCACACCTGGGGGGTGGGACACACCTGGGCACACCTGGGGGAGATGCAGCGAATTTTTGTGCATTTTTTCCCTTAAAAGCCCCAAATTAATCAGATATTTTTTGTTAACAAAGCCAAGAAGTTTGCGGAGAGCCAGGCGCGCAAGGACAAGGACAAGGAGGCCCCAAGAAGGGGAGAAGGGGGAGAAGGAGCCCCCCAAGAAGGAGAAGCCCCCCCGGAAGGAGGAGAAGCGGCCGCAGCCCGAGGAGGAGCTGACGAGTGCGAGCAGGTCCTGGCAGCCGAGCCCAAGGCAAGGACCCCTTTGCACACCTGCCCAAGAGGTGGGACACACCTGGGACACACCTGAGATGCCTGGGGACACTGAGGAGTCAGGGGTCATCACTCTGAGGGCTCAGGGTCACACTGGGGTCTGTCCCTGACTGTCCCCATGTCCATCTGTCCCCGCAGTCCGTTTGTCCTGGACGAGTTCAAGCGCAAGCACTCCAACGAGGACACGCTGAGCGTGGGGACACTGCAGGGACACTGAGGGGTTTGGGATCACAGTGACAGGTTCAGGGTCACCCTGAGGGTTCATGGTCACTCAGGGTCACTCTGTCTGTCCGCAGTCCGTTTGTCCTGGACTAGTTCAAGCGCAAGTACTCCAACGAGGACACGCTGAGCATGGGGACAGGGGGACACCACGGGGTTTAGGGTCACACCATGGGGTCAGGGTCACTGTGAGGGGTCAGTGGTCACTGTGGGTCACTCAGGGGTCACTCTGTCTGTCCGCAGTCCGTTTGTCCTGGACGAGTTCAAGCGCAAGTACTCCAACGAGGACACGCTGAGCGTGGCCCTGCCCCATTTCTGGGAGCACTTTGACCGCGAGGGTTGGTCCCTGTGGTACTGCCAGTACCGGTACCCCGAGGAGCTGAGCCAGACCTTCATGAGCTGCAACCTCATCACAGGTGGGCCTTCATCACCCTCATCATCATCCTCTTCATCCTCATCTTCTTCCTCATCCCTATCCCTTGTCCTTGTCTGTGTCCTTGTCCTTCCCTACCCTGAGAGCTCCCCCAGACCGTCATGAGCTGCGCCCTCATCACAGGTGCGCCTTCCTCACCTTCATCATCCTATCCTCAGCGTCTTCGTCATTCTCTTCTTCCTTATGTTCATCCCTGTCCTCGTCCTTGTCCTTGTCCTGTCCCACTCTGAGGAACTGAGCCACACCTTCATGAGCTGCAACCTCATTACAGGTTTTCCCCATTTTTTTCCATTTTTTCCCATTTCCCCAATTTTCCCCAATATTTCCTGGTTTTTTCCAATTTTTCCCTCTTTTTTTCCCCTTTTTCCCTTTTTTCCCATTTATTTCCCATTTTCCCCCATTTTTTTCCATTTTTCCCGGTTTTTCCCTTCCCCCCCCCTTTTTTTTTTGCTTTTTTCCCATTTTTCCTGTTTTTCCCTGTTTTTTCCCATTTTTTCCCATTTTTTCCCATTTTTCCCCCGTTTTCCCAGGGATGTTCCAGCGCCTGGACAAGCTGAGGAAGAACGCCTTCGCCTCCGTGGTGCTCTTTGGGAAGGACCACGACAGCAGCATCTCGGGGTCTGGGTCATGAGGGGGCAGGAGCTGGCCTTCACGGTGAGCAAATACCAAAAAATACAAAATTTACCCCAAAAAAATCACTGAGGTGGGTTTACAGGGAGAAAACCCAAAAATCCCCACTGCAATATCCCAAAATAGCCCAAAATCCAAGGTCTGGGTGATGAGGGGGCAGGAGCTGCCTTCACGGTGAGGAAATCCAAAAAATGCAAAATTTACCCCAAAAAATCCATGGGGAGGCGTTTACGGGGAGAAAATCACAAAAATCCCCACTGAAATACCCCAAAATATCCCAAAACCCAAGGTCTGGGTGATGAGGAGGCAGGAGCTGCATTCACGGTGAGGAAATTGCAAAATCCACAAAATTCCCCCAAAAAAATCAGTCTGGTGGGGTTTACAGGGAGAAAACCCCAAAAATCTCCGCTGAAATATCTCAAAAATGCCGATTTCCATGGGGTTTTTGATGGAAATATCCAACTTTTTTGCAGAAAATTTATTTTTTTAACTAATACCCAATTTCATTGGTTTTTTCCCCATTTTTCGCAGCTGTGCCCGGACTGGCAGGTGGATTACGAGTCGTACACCTGGCGCAAGCTGGACCCCGACAGCGCCGAGTGCCGGACGCTGGTGACCGAGTATTTCATGTGGGAGGGCGAGTTCAGGCACGTGGGCAAGCCCTTCAACCAGGGCAAGATCTTCAAATGAAATGGGGCAAATTCCTCGGGTTTTGGGCAAAAAATCCGGGTTCCAGAGCCTTTCAACCAGGGCAAAATCTGCAAATAAAATCCCGTGATTTTGGGCAAAAATCCTGGCATTTGCGGTCAAAAATTCGATTTTTTTTTTGGTCAGAAATTGAAGAGTTTCAGAGCCCTTCAAGCAGGTCAAAATATTTAAATAAAATTTGGGTCGAAATCCTGGGATTTTGGGCAAAAATGCTTGGGTTTCAGAGCCTTTCAACCAGGGCAAGATCTTCAAATGAAATCCCAGAATTCTGGGCTGAAGTCCCAGGTTTTTGGGCTGAAATCCCAGGATTTTGGGGCCCTCTGGGAGTTTTGTTTCTCCATCCAATAAAAAGTTTGGGACAGGACGAGAGTTGGAGTGGTTTGGGGTTTTTTGGGCAATTTGGGGTTTTGGGAGGATTTGGGGAATTTTGGGAGGACTTGGGATTTTTTGAGGGATTTTTTGGGGAGAATTTGGGGGGATTTTGGGGGAGGATTTGGGGATTTTGGGACATTCCAGGGAGTTCCAAAAGGTTCCAGGATATCCCAGGGTATCCAAAATTCTGGATTTTTCCTTTAAATCCCTCAAAAGCTTCGATCAGGACGAGAACCTGGAGCAGTCCCGGGAATTTTGGGGGGTCCTGGGGTGACCCCAGCCCCAAAAAAACCAAACAACAAAAAAACCCCAAAAAATCCCAAATCCCGACAAATTTGGGGCAGAACTTCTGGAATTTTCTGGGAATGCCCCCCAGAATCCCCTCCCCCACATCTGGGGGGGCGCTCCCAGTATAAACCAGTAAAAAACCAGTAACCGCCTGCAAACCAGTACAAACCAGTACAAACCAGTAACCCCTCCCCCATTTCCTTCCTGGGCTTCCCCTCCCCCACCCTGGACAGCACCAGATGTGGCCCCGCCCACCCCCCCCAGCGGCCACATCTGGATCCAGTTCGGTCCCAGTCCCTCCCAGTTTGTTCCCAGTCCCTCCCAGTTCGGTCCCAGTTTGTTCCCAGTTTGTTCCCAGTTCGGTCCCAGTTTGTTCCCAGTTTTTTCCCAGTTTGTTCCCAGTCCCTCCCAGTTCCGTCCCAGTTTGTTCCCAGTTGTTCCCAGTTTGATCCCAGTTTGTTCCCAGTTTGTTCCAGTTCGGTCCCAGTTTGTTCCCAGTTTGTTCCCAGTTCCGTCCCAGTTCCGTCCCAGTTTGTTCCCAGTTTGTTCCCAGTTTGTTCCCAGTTCGGTCCCAGTTTGTTCCCAGTTTTTTCCCAGTTTGTTCCCAGTCCCTCCCAGTTCCGTCCCAGTTTGTTCCCAGTTTGATCCCAGTTTGTTCCCAGTTTGTTCCCAGTTCGGTCCCAGTTTGTTCCAGTTTGTTCCCAGTTTGTTCTCAGTTCCGTCCCAGTTCGGTCCAGTTTGTTCCCAGTTTGTTCCCAGTTTGTTCCAGTTCCGTCCCAGTTCGGTCCAGTTTGTTCCAGTTTGTTCCCAGTTCCGTCCCAGTTTGTTCCCAGTTTGTTCCCAGTCCCTCCCAGTTCCGTCCCAGTTTGTTCCCAGTTTGTTCCCAG